>NC_085141.1:71339180-71577066 GCF_024139115.2 Armigeres subalbatus
ACACGCAGTCCAATTTACTTCTCATTAAACTACCCATCTTAGATGATGCTCTTGTCGATTCTAACAACTTTAATTTGACGGGAATATCGGAAATAACCCTATTTGTTTTATTTTAAAACGTATTATCCAAGCCGCACGAAATTTCGTTGACATGGATTGATTCCCACTCTCCCAATCCACCGTTATATTACGGATCCTCAAGCGACATATGTACAATGTACCAGTAAAAAACCTGATAGAAATCCCATAGCTATCGTCCGATTGATTTTCCGTTATTCTTCATAGAACCTAGAATTTAGAATTCATTTTTTTATATGAATAGGGTAAAAGATCCGATAGTCGTGTTCCTATAGTTGCGGTAGTGTTATTTTAACAAAATCTACGTATTTAACGCAGCAACCCATATTGTCTATCAATTTTTTGACCTGTCATTACTGAAATAAAAGAAAACAGTCAAGAAAATCCTCCAAATCGGTAAAGTAGCACTTAATCCATATATTTTTCTTGCTTTGATCAATAGTTAGAGTCCCATGAAAACAATGGATTCGTAACTATAGGAACACAAATTAAAAAAACCGCAACCAGGAAACTGCACCAATAATTGGAGGTATCATTTTGGTAACAATAATGGTTTCTGCAGCGTTTGGAATACTTTTCGTTTAAATATAATTGATGAGCTGTTGGATAAGTACTTAAGGTAAGCGACATGAAATATAGATGTGGTTTTAGCGAAGAAATAGTGGAGGAACGTGCTTAGTTCCTCCACTATTGGGTCTTTTACCCTACAGGTAGTAATTTATCGCTGTTAAAAAAACATGAAAATTTTTGACACGTAGGAAAACAAATTCAAATTTCAAGGCTACTTTGATGTTTATGTGAAGTAAGTTCACAGCATATGTCATTGTTGAATCACCCCTTATCGGGTTTATGGCTAGCGTAAAAAGCTGGATACGCCGATGAATCCAGAGATGTGAATCATCGGGCAGCAGGGGCCTAGCCTAAGGGGTTGACGATTCCTCCCTCTGAGTAGTGCACAATTGGTGCACATGAGTGGGAGTTGGGGGTTTTACAAGTAATGCCCCCACGGAGTGAAAGACCATATGTTGGCGAGCACACAAGTAAGTCATGCATGGTACGAAAGGTCTGAGGGGTGGCAGTGGGTGGTACCCACACACCCAGAGTGGTGTACAGGTTTGAGTGCACAGGTGTGAATGAACGTATGTATGTGTGTGAGAATTAGACTCGCACGGTAAAAACGGTCAAAAGGCTGGCAGTGGGTGGTACCCACACACCCGGAATGGCGCAATCGCGCATGTATAAGAGGTCTGCTGCGGCAAAAATTAGTGGGCTGCTTAGGCGGTACAGTATGTGGGCAGGCATACCCATTTCGGGTCAGGAAGTCCTGCAGTGCGAACGAGCCCGGCTTGAAGACTAGGTGCTCGTGGTGGGGTTGTCTCAAATTATGGAGTGTGACACAAACCCTTCTCGGTCGTCACTGGCATCCGGTAGCCAAGACGAAAAGAGTGAACGGTATAGTATGTCGAATAGAGTCACGTATAAGTGAGTCTCGCTAGGCCTGGTAGGAGTGTCAGGGGTTATGTCAGAGGCGCCTCGTTTATACGTTCTACCTGTTCATGGAACAGGTAACCATTTTAAGTTCAGAAGTAGGAAACTTAATGTACTTACAATAAATTTTTCAGCAATTAATTATTAGGGCAAATAATTACTAAGTGAAATTTAAAAAAAATCACGTAATATTTCTAACGATGATTCAACATTTGATGAACCGAAATATTGCGTAGACAGATCAACTCAACAACACATGCTTGGCGTACAGTCAAATTTCAGCTAAATATGTGTTTCTCTGACGGATAACATCACATCACATTGGTAGGAAGCAACGACGCGCCGTACCTTCGGCTAGACTCGGTCAGAGTGTCGGGCTATGCTTTGCCGTAAGGCGTATCGCGCACGCATTCGTTTATACTTCGATGATTTTGAACGGTTCGTTTTTCTTTTTTCTCCTAATGATTATGCATCAAACAGAATTCAGCATCAAGAACATTATTAAATTAATGTTTGATTTTTCAAAAAAAAACATCAAATAATGATTTTTTTTCCCTAATAATTAAGATCAATATAGAAAAAGGTATAGTTTTCACTAATTTTGAAAAATTAAATAACTGGAAGACATTTCAGCTTCTAAATGTGTCTTATGGGTCGTCACAATCTGGAGTACCATCTAATGATAATACTAATAGTGTTTAATAACATTTCTTTCATAACAACAAAATATCTGCGAGCTTAAATGTTAGAGGCGATGCGTCCTGTGCACCCGAATGGTGGAAAGAGCCGATTTAAAAATCTCCATTCTGAGCAATATCCAGTTATCGCAAACTGTTACCAAGTTAGATTTCGGACGACTTACGAGAGTTTAACATTTTAAGTGCATTTGAATTTAACACATTTCTGGAACAAAAGAAATTAATAAGCTGTTAATTGTTTTGTAAATGTTCTTCTATAACATTTTTTGACGTAAACTACGTCTAAGGGGAAGCCTCAGATACAGGGTGCAAAATGAAAATTTCCAAATTGGGGACCGTCACGAAATCATGTAAGATTTCAAACGGTATAGCGTTCTTATCTTTCGATGGATTTTTGACATTTGCTTATCAATCGATTCAGAAACTCTCCAGCAATTTGCCACATTGATACTATTGATTATCCACGTAAACTATTGAAAAAGTTATTTCTTTCCAAACTGGGTGAAAAATTCAATCCCGTTCATAAATTCCAACACGGACTCAGATTGTAGAACGTACGGGCCTTTGATCCACTGCTTCGTTTTCCCTGTGTAAAGCCCGTGTTTCGCGTGGCGCGTCATTCTCATTCTGCATGTCACGGAGAACGGACGATTTCGTTCGCATGGGAGGGCTCGTTGATTGAGATTTATGAGTGATGATGGGATGAAATTTTCGTCAGGTGGTGGTGGCGGTCGTGGCAACAGCAGTATATCTTTTCATCGTGTTCCCAACAGCATCGTTGAATCTGGCAATCAACGTCGTGCTGTTGATGAGGCATACGTGGAAATGAATCGGTTCTTGTCAGGACCACCATTTTGGGAGGAAGGTTAAGTTGAAATAATTTTTGACGTAAACTACGTCTGAGGGAAGACTGATACAGGGTAAAACGGAAATTTCCAAATTCGAGACCGTCGCGAAATTAGGATAGATTTCAAACGCTAATAGCGTCTTTATCTTCGAGCTGATTGTAGCACACAAACTGAACGGAAGTACACCGATCCTCCAAGCAACGCATACACCATTTGCGGTTCAGGCGTGTAAGCTCCTGAAACACGATAATCGTATTTTCGCGCTCTTCGCTGTGCGGTACAAATGGATCCTATCAAAATTAAATATGAGTAAATAAATATATCAAACCAAGACTAACGTACCAACTCTGTTGGTGTTTGTTAACTTACCGCCACTTCGGGTTCGTCATGGTGCTTGAATACGTTCTCTCGTCCATAAGTGGTCAAATTGTACATATGAAACAGATCATTGTAGATTTTGAATTCAATCGCCTTTTCAAAAATACCAAGTCCTTTAGCACATGGTTGAATGTAAAACGTCCTCGTGAATCCCAGCACGAAGTCATCGCTCAACAAAGAGTTTGCCATTTCCTTGAACGCACCATGTACAGTGATTACAACGCACTCCGGCCGGAAGATGGGTGTATCCACGCGGAACGAATAGAAATCATGTTCCGTCTTGGGGAAGGAAACCAAAACGTTGGCAATGCGTTCACTACCCACCACCAAGCTGCTAATGGCGCGATCAATATTTGCCAAGCGAAGCAGATTGCGGCTCTTTCCTTGGTATGCATTCAAACGCACTTGATGGGAGTCCATCGTTTTCGACTGAGTGAAGCTGCTCGTCATGGAGAACTGCGCCTTCGGGTGGTACAGATCCTTCAAACTGGACCGTTGGAACGAATCGTAAATGGAGAAATAGTGCTTGACGAAGGATTCGGTGAACTTATACGCTTCCGGTGTGCAGATGAAATTTTGCGAAAAGTTCACATTTCCATTGTCAAGCAGTGGGATCCCGTCGAGCTTTTCCATTCCTGGGAAAAAGGTGCGTATCTGGCGAATGTACTCGATACCGGATTCAGCTGCATTGCAGACCGGATTGTTGTCCAGGAAAATCTCCTTGATTTTATTTTTGATGACACCTTGCAGGTCGTCGAAGGATCGGATCTGTAGAAGAGAAAGCGGAAATCGTTAACACTGCAGCACGGCTGATGAAAAGGAGCTATTGTTAAAAAACATTCAAGCTTGTAATAAGAGTCTTAGTTAGAATTTCACATCGGTTTAGTATTACAGCAACAGATAAAATAAGAGGGGCCCTCCTTAGCCGTGCGGTAAGATGCATGGCTACAAAGCAATACCATGTGAGGGTGCTTCCCGGCTCTGTTGAACTTCTATAAAAGGCTGGATATATCCGCAAGCAGGCCCTATCAAAGCGACTGTGTGCCGCTGAAAGCGCACTAGCGTAGTCCTGGAGTGGGAGGACTTTAATGAAACCTGCATGAGCGCCTGTCATAAGACGAGTTTATACCATCCCATGGAATTCAATGGGATGGTATAAACTCGTCTTATGACAGGTGAAAACATTCCACTAAAAAGCTCAAAATAATTCTCTTATCTGCATGAGCGTCTATTTCCCATATTAGGGCGGCCCCAAACAGCGTCTGACCCGTAGCGGGCGGTTGAACAAGAAATGCGGTGTCACGACAGTCTCATCCCGTGGCTATGTATCGCAACCCTGGTAAGGCTTCATACTAAAAAATCAACAATCTACCCCGAAAAATGTAATCGAAAATACGGGGTTGAACAATCGCAAGGGACACTGCAATGTTTAACGGAAACTGTTTGGAAACTCGGTACATGGAACGTTAGGACCTTGTTGGAACCGGCAGAAATTTTCCTTCTTACTCAAGAGCTGCAAAAGATGATTGTGGAGGTTGCAGCACTTCAGGAGATTCTTCGATGGCGAGGAACAGGAGAACGGGAATTCCGCGCAGTTGACCCAATTGCGGATACTTCATTCAAGTATGTATCACATCTACTACAGTGGCGGCGAGAGTTGGTTTCGTAGTGCTTGGTGAACATCAGCGTCGTATAATTAGAGGCCGATAAGTGATCGTAACTACGTGTAAAGAACTAAGGGCAAGTTATTCAATTACAGCTTGATCAATGCATACGCACCAATTAACTACAAACCCGATGATACGAAGGACGAGTACTGTGAGCGTCTAGACAAGACCTACGGGGAGTGAATATGTTGTGATCATAGTAGTTCAGTAATTCGCGTCGCTATGGACTTGTTATTAGTAGCTAAGGTTTCAATAAAAATTTTCATTCCATTGTAAGTGTTCAACCTAACAAGTTGTGTAAGTCTTTTGCTCTGCAATAGGTTATGGGCCCAGCAATTGGACCATGACCGGAGCCGTTTTAAAAAAGTTTAATTTAAAATAAAGAAACTCATCAAGAAACTTTATCAAATTGAAGTATTCGCAAACTGAAGCTGATATGTCGCACCCTGACAACGAAATCCAGCAGAATTAAAGGACCGCAGCTGAAGCAAGAAGCGTTCGTGTTGGCGGAGGTTCCATTGGATTGCCGGCAATCGAGAAGTTACGAGGTAGGGAGAATTATACGACATGGGCGTTTGCGATGCGGATGATTTTGATCCGTGAAGGATGCTGGGAAGCCGTGAATGCGGGAACCGTAGCAGCTCAAGCTGCAGTACCGGACGATTTGAAGCAACGTGCGCTGGCAACAATCTGTTTGAGTTTGGAGAGCTATAACTATAGCTTGGTGCTGGATGCGAGCGATGCACGAGGTGCGTGGAAGAAACTGGAATCGGCATTCCAAGACAGCGGCCTGAACAGAAAAATTGGGTTGCTAAGAAAATTCACTTCGATACGTCTTGTCAACAGTCCAAGTGTCGAGGCCTACGTCGATGAGCTGATGAGTACGAGCCACAAGCTAGCGTCGGTAGTATTTAAAGTGGATGATTCCTGGTTGGCCGCAATGCTTCTGATGGGTTTGCCGGAAAATTATGAGCCTATGATAATGGGCCTCGAGGCGTCTGGCGTTGCACTAACGGCTGATGCAGTGAAATCCAAAATACTGCAAGATGTGAAGATCGAACGAGGCGCTATCAGTTGCAGCAAAGAAGAGGCGTTCTACAGCAAGCATGTACCAAAATCCGGTAAGTCAATGGCAACAAAGCATAAAGTCACCGAGAAAACGTGTTTCAACTGCAAAAAACCGGGACATTTCGCTGCAAAGTGCCCGGAGAAGCAGCCGCAAACGAAGCCAAACAAGCACAAAGGTCTTTGTTCAATTTTTGCCATGGGAAACGTGAACATCAGTGAATGGTATTTTGATTCCGGTGCCACTTGCCACATGGCACGGCCGGATCAAAAGTTCATTGGTGAAATGCGGATGAATCAAAATGTTGGAACAGCGAACAACACCGCAGTATGGAGGCTGTATAGCAAAGGGCTCCGTCCGAGATGCTGGATAGCAATGATGGTCGGATCGATATCAGTGAAGTTCTAAAAATCCCCGATCTAGCCACCAACTTATTATCAGTGAGTGCAATCTGCAAAAAGGGAAATACTGTCATTTTCACTAAGGAGAAATGCGAAGTTTGGGATGATGATGGTGATCTGGTCGTCAGCGGTGTCGAAATAGATGGCTTATACAAAGTGAATCGTCCAGAAAAATCGTTTTTGGCCGGCAGCATAGAGCTTTGGCATCGACGTTTGGGACATCTTCATGAAGGCGGCCTAAAGAAGTTGAAAGATATTGCGAATGGAATCGATTTTCAGAACGGGTCTCTAGCTGATTGTATTGCTTGTCTGGAAGGTAAACATGTGAGGCGTTCGTTCTCAAGCAGCGAATCAAGAGCTGAAGAGCTTTTGGAGCTGGTACACCTGACCTCTGCGGTCCAGTAGAGGTTCCATCGTTGGGAGGAAGCCGTTATTTTATTACGTTCCTAGACGATGCAAGCAGGCGGGTGATGGTTTATTTTCTGAAGCATAAAAATCAAGCACTCGAAGCGTTTAAGTCATTCAAGGCCAAAGCAGAGAGACAAAGTGGTAAAAAGCTAAAAATCTTGCGTACAGACAACGGAACGGAATATGTGAACGCAGATTTTCGGAAGCTTCTGGAGTCGGAAGGAATTCGTCATCAAGTATCATGCCCGTACACGCCCGAGCAAAACGGAGCAGCAGAGCGGATGAACCGCACACTGGTGGAAAAGGCGCGGTGCATGCTGAACGATGCGAAGCTAGATAAGAAATTTTGGGCAGAAGCTATTTCAACTTCTGCCTATGTGGTGAATCGATGTCCTACACGTTCACTGAAAGACAAAACACCAGAAGAAGCGTGGACTGGAAAAAAGCCAAACCTGGAAAACCTCAAGATTTTTGGTTCTAGTGTAATGACCTTAATACCGAAAACTAAAAGGAAGAAGTTTGATGCTAAATCCGAAAAGGGAATCTTTGTTGGCTATTGTGAAGATACGAAAGGCCACCGAGTGTACAATCCTGTGAACGGTCGTTTCAATGTTAGCAGAGATGTCGTAGTGTTGAATGAAGGTATCGCTACGTGTGTAGAAGGGTGCCTAATCAAGCCGGTGGAGTTCATGGAGCTATGTTGGGAAGAATTCACTTATCCACTTCCTGATGCTATCGAGCAAGAAGAAACTTTCAACCAAATGAGTGACAACCCTAATAATGCTGAGGTAGAGGAGGGAGCCGTCGGTTTTGATAGATCGATTAGTGAAGAAGAAGCTTTTGAAGACGCCTGTGCCGATTTTGCGCTCCCACCGCAACTCAATAGACCAGCTGATGAAATGCAGCAAGAGTCAAGGCGCAGCGGTCGGGAGCGCCGTTGTCCAGGCAAGTATAAAGATTTTATTAGTTACGGTTCCTTTTCTGGTGGTATCCATTCTCCTCAGTTTCCCTCAAACAAGACCTACAATGACGAAATGGATGATCCGATAAGTTACGAAGAGGTTCTGCGGCGGCCCGACCGAGAATGTTGGATGGCTGCGATGCGAGAAGAAATCATGTCCCTGAGCGACAACAGCACTTGGACCATCGCTGATCTGCCCGAGGGGCGGAAAGCAATTCGGAACAAATGGGTGTTTCGTACAAAGAGAGGGCCTGACGGAAACATTGAGAGGTACAAGGCTCGCCTTGTTGTAAAGGGGTGCTCTCAACGACCTGGTCTGGACTATGACGAAGTGTATTCTCCGGTTGTGCGGTACGCAACCGTACGGTATTTGATGGCACTGGCGGTGCGTTACAACTTGGACATTGATCAAATGGACGCTATTACAGCATTCCTACAGAGCGAACTAGAGGACGAGGAAATATACATGCTCCAACCGGAGGGGTTCGTTGTGCCTAACGGAAAAGTGTGCAGGTTAAAGAAAGCTCTTTACGGTCTCAAGCAGTCCAGTCGAGTGTGGAATGCTCAGCTGGATGTAGTGCTGCAAGAGTTTGGACTGAAGAGGTCAAGCGTCGACCCCTGCTTGTATTGGTACATACGCGGAGGAAAAATTATGTTTGTAACCATCTACGTTGACGATTTTTAATCTTTACAAACGACAGGAAGCTGAAAAGAAGTTGAAAGCCCATCTTCAGAATCGTTTCCAAATGAAAGACCTTGGCGAGGCGCAACAATGCCTCGGTATCAGAATCACAAGAAGGCGTGAAGACGGCAAGCTTTGGTTGGATCAACAAGCCTACATAGAAGAAATCATTCATCGATTCGGTTTGGCCGATGCCCATCCAGTGGCAACACCAGCAGATCCAAGCAACAAATTGAATAGATCGATGGAACCGAAGACAAAATCTGAAACGGAAGAAATGAAGTTAATTCCATATAAAGAAGCAGTCGGCTGCTTATCGTTTGCAGCCTCAAGTTACCCGGCCCGATATCGCATTCGCAGTGAACGTTGTGAGCCAGTACAGTGCCAACCCCGGACGTCCTCACTGGGATGCGGTGAAACGGATAATACGTTATCTAAAAGGCACTATCGCAAAAAAACTCGAATATTCGGAAAGCGGTCCAGCGGAAATAATTGGTTACAGCGATGCCGATTGGGGAGGAGATATGGACGACCGGAAATCTACAACTGGTTATGTTTTCATGATGCAAGGAGGGGCAATCTCATGGAACGTCAAGAAGCAGCCTACAGTAGCTCTCTCATCCTGCGAAGCGGAATACATGGCCATGTCTCGCACTATTCAGAAGGCCATGTGGTGGAAAAATCTTCAATCGCAGTTCTTCGATGTTCAGTCTATTTCCATACACTGCGATAATCAATCGGCAATCAGCATAGCAAACAATGGATCGTACAACCCTCGAACAAAGCACATCAGCATACGATACCATTTCGTGCATGACAGTTTGCAACAAGGCGTCGTGAAGCTAAACTACATATCAACAACGGAACAGCCCGCCGATGGTTTCACCAAACCGATAACCATACAGAAGCAGCAGGAATTTCGGAAGATGATAGGCGTCGCGGATTAGGGAGGAGTGTTGTGATCATAGTAGTTCAGTAATTCGCGTCGCTATGGACTTGTTATTAGTAGCTAAGGTTTCAATAAAAAATTTCATTCCATTGTAAGTATTCAACCTAACAAGTTGTGTTAGTCTTTTGCTCTGCAATAGAATAAAACACGACGTGAAATTCATCATTGGTGGCGCAAATGAACAGAATGGAAGGGAAGAGTTCTTTCGCCCAGTAATTGGAAAGGATAGCCTCCACGCAACTATCAATGACAACGGCCTAAAATGTCGCCGCAGTCATGACAATGGTAATCTGTTGTAGCACCAATTTGGCACGCAAGAATGTTCGAAAGCACACCTGGAGACACCCATATGGCAATACGTGTTCTCAAATCGATCATATTTTGAAGGACGGTCGGCATTTCTCTGATGTTATATATGTGAGGACCTTCCGAGGCCCAAATATTGATTCTGAGCACTATCTGGTGGTGGTACGTAAGATTTGCGCAAAGCTGTCCAACATTACCGGTTTTAGGGGTGAGAGAAACATGCGACTATCGTGCAAGGGCGTTCCGGAGCAATTCGCTCATAAGCTCGAAAAAAAGATAAGAACAAAAGAATGACTATCTGGAGACAATTTGAACGCATTGTGGGAACAAATCCACGAGGCGATCAATAAAACAGTCACAGAGGTGCTTGGTAGCAGACAAAAACAACGGAAAGACTGGTTTGATGTGGAGTGCCAAAAGAAGACAGGAACACCGTCTTTGACCAGATGTCGTACAGACTGAACACTTAACACCTAGCATGCGACAACGGACAGGACACATAACACCCAGTGGACTAGTAGAGAAGTTTTCGATTAGGAAAAGTTTCCTCCTTACCGCGGCAGTAATCCAATCCACACTCCATAGCACATGCGTCTAGATGCTTGACGTCCATAACCTTGCGGCCACGAAGCCCCCTTCTTCTATGGAGCTACATTCTAGTTGGAACTTGGCCTGCTTTTCAATTAAGTATTCTGATAGCATTTCCTATGTTATTATTTGTAAGCCCGGATAGGCAATCCTACGGCGTTGCTCACAAGGCTAATGAAGGCCCTAAAATTAAGGGCAGCCGTTGTAAGAAACGGATATGACGGAAAAGTACTCTCGGAGCCAGAAGGAAGCTTTGCCGGAAACGACGCGTAGAAGTTCTAAAAAACAATCAACGACATGCGCAATAAAAGCACACCAGCACCAGTCATGATCAATGACGACTCCGGAAATCTATTGACTTTGAGTTATTTTTTATTTTTATTTTTTCTCCTTTATTCAAGTGATTTTTACTTTAAGTTGCATATACAATCAGACAAAGAGAGAACAAACAGAATAAGGATTGAGGATGATGGAGAAGCAGTGGAGCCACCAACACTAAACGAAGAGAGTAAAGGCTATTCGAGAGCTAAAGAACGGTAAGGCTGTTGGGAAAAACGAAAACCTGACCAAGTTTCTTAAAGTTGAGAACGGCTAAACAAAAAATCCACCGAGTGATTGAAATGGTTCGGAAGGGAGTAGAATTACTATCGAACTGGCTGGATGGCTGCATAGGTCCTATCTACAAGAAAGGGCACAGACCCGATTGTGCTAATTATTGAGGTATTATAAGGCGCTAGGAAGAATGGAGCAGAACGATATGCGGAGGTTTTATGAGACTGTCAATGGCGTGCGGTGGAAGACTGCGCCATCTCCCTTCATGTGCAACGACCGGCATTCCGGCATTTCTCAGATGTCATAGATGTGACGACCTTCCGAGGCCCAAATATTGACTCTGAGCACTATCTGGTGGTATGTAAGATTCACGCAAGGCTGCCCAAGATCACCGGTTCTACACGTGAGAGAACCATGCGGCTGAACATACAGCGACTATCGGGCAAGGGCGTTGCACAACAATTCGCTCATAAGCTCGACTGGAGACAATTTATTTGTAAATCTTCTCTTTTAAATTCAGTATATATTATTACAACATACAGCGCAGTTGAATTCAATCTTCTTTTATTTCGAAAACCGGATATTTTATCTAATTGTTTCTCCATTATGTGGGGAAAATCGGTCTAAATGGACAACTGACAAAGACTGTACATAAAATATGTATCTAAGAAGTTTGTGTAGACATTATTTGATTATGACGGTAGATTTGTGTTCACTCTGTTTCCCTTCTGTTGTTAATATCAGATGATGTATATATTATTTGACTTTATATGAGGAGAATCGGGCGAAACAGACAAATAAAATAAGTATGATTACTTTATGGTTTCAAAATATGGAAGAAATTGGTGAAACGGACCAATTGCCGAAGTCTGACCCACCTGAATATTACCCTACAAAGCTTGAAGATCAAATTGTAAAACTCCCGAGCGGAAGGGTTGCCAAATTGCCGAATAACTTGGACAATGTCTACGATGTGAAGAATGATTTTATCATCTCTAAAGTGGAGTTAATGGATGGGAAATGTTAAGCTTATACAGCATAGAAGACTACGGAGGTCTTGACACGTTGGTTGTATACCGAATAAGCGGCAATTCAAAAATATATTCCGTGACCGTAGAGAATCCGGAAGAGGCCGTAGGCTTCGTGTCAGGCCGCATAAATGGCTTTTTGCAGTTGAAGAGAATCTGAGGATCGAGTCCAATAGAGAAGGATACTCATCGAGAGCAAGCTGTAGTTCACCATTCCCTGTGTCGCATCGGACCGAGTCAGACGCATTTAGTTTGGATCTCTCACGCGAACTCGATCAAGTCCTTTTTTTAGTTTACTTTGCCAAATAAACGGCACCGAACTTTCGCAAGGTGAATTCCTGGCGACCAGAAGGAAGCGGGCTGTAATTGGTAAATTACCAACCGGTAATCATTACAGCGCCGTGAATATCAGCATTCGGACAGAGCATCATCCATCCCCGTACGACGACGTTCGTAGGCGCCTACAAAGGCAGCAACAAAACGGCTAAGTACCTATTCGCTTTGTATTGTTTGCATGCGGTGGAGTTGGGTACACTTTTTTCTCGACAGAAAGAATCGGAAAGTGCAGAAAGAGTGGACATTAGCCTGGTTCAAAAAAAAATTTTTTTCTTAAATAAATTTATTTAAGTTTTTTTTTATCTATGACACATGAACGAAGTGAGTGGAGGCGGAACGCCTCCCAAAGACAATGTCGTTTGCACGCGATTTTACCAGGCCACATCACCTGGTCGCTGGGTTGTTTACTTTCGGCAGAAAGTGAAAAGTATTGATTTTTTAGGAATCAAACGTGACTTGACGCGTCGTTTTCCGAAAACTGATTTTCATCAGATCAATCGGAACAAACTACGTGTAACCGCACCTACATACCAGGATGCAAATGCTATCGCAAAAGAACAGAACTATAATGTGGAATATTTGGTTTACGTCCCCTCGCGGGAGGTCGAGATTGAAGGCGTAATTAACGCAGCGAGCCTGACTTGCAAGGATGTACTTGCAGGAAAAGGCCGTTTAAAGAATGCCCTGCAGTCTACCGTGGATATTCTGGACTGCAAGGAATTGCATTCAGCAGCTATGGTAGATGGTAAAAAAGTATATTCGAAGTCAGGTTCGCTACGGGTAACGTTTGCCGGTTCGATACTCCCAAAATATGTAGATACCGAAAATATGTTGTTTCCGGTGCGTCTTTTTGTACCCAGAGTTTTCAATTGTACCAACTGCAAACAGTTGGGGCACACTGCCGAGTTTTGCGACAGCAAGCCCCGTTGTGTCAAATGTTTTGAAAAGCATAGGGAGGAGTCCTGCCAACAACAAGTTACAAAGTGCGCTTTTTCTGGCATGGACCCTCCCCATGGTTTGCAAGAATGCCCGGTGTACAAAAAGCGCACCCAAAAAGTTAAGCGCTCGTTAGTGCAGCGCTCTAAGCAGTCGTATGCAGAAATGGTGAAGTCGCAAGACACATCCGCAACTGCCAACGCAACGGCTGCTGTTTCAGCTGCCGTTCAAGTTAGTGATTTTTATGATGTCATTTCCATAGACGAATCGGACTCTGACGTAGCCGATATGGATGATTCTGCGGAGGTACACGTACCCGAAAAGAGGAAGAAACTGTCTTCCCCGGGATTGCGCCGTAAGAAAACAAAAATCATCCCTAGAAGCTTGCCTAAATCTGATGGTAATGGAGGATTATTTAAAATTCCGAAGCAACCTGTCTATACTGCTCCTTTTGACTCATGTTGCAGTAGGACATTCCTGCCATTGCCTAAAACTGATGTTTCAAAGAAACATCAGTCAAGGAATATCTCTGAGCAGAAAACTGCTACTCGCACTTCCAAGAAAAGAATCTCGTCCAAGCGAGGATTGATATCCTTTAAGGACCTTGTAGATCGTATTTTGAACTTATTCAATATTCCGAATTCATTGAGGCCAATCATTGACCTTTTTATTCCAACAGTTGAAAGTTATCTGAAGCAATTGACTGTTTCATGGCCCCTTCTTGCAGGACTTGTATCTTTGGATGGATAATACGGCCATACATGATACAATCACTGTGCTGCAGTGGAACTGTTATAGTCTGAAACATAAATTGGACGTGTTTAAGTTTTTAATTCGCAACTCCGATTGCGATATATTTGCACTCTGTGAAACATGGCTTTCTTCTGAAGATGAAATCAACTTCCACAATTTGAACATTATTCGCCAAGATCGGAATGATCATTATGGTGGCGTTCTTTTGGGAATCAAAAATGTCACACTTTCTACAGAATTCCATTCCGACTGTTAATGGTTTAGAAATCGTCGCTTGCCAAGTAAATGTAAAGAATAAAGACCTTTGCATAGCTTCAGTGTATATTCCCCAAATGCCTCACTTAATCGTCGGCATCTTTGGAGCGCAGTCTCTCTTTTATCATCCCCAGTTTTAATACTGGGTGATATGAATGCACATGGTATTGCATGGGGCGAAACTAGAGACGATAACAGAGCGCCTATTTTCTATGATTTGTGCGACGATTTCAACTTGAATATTTTGAACACAGGCGAAGTAACTCGAATAGGACCTCAAGGTCAGGAAAGTCGAATAGATCTGTCTTTATGCTCTAATTCACTATCATTAGATTCCACGTGGAAGGTAATCCAAGATCCCCATGGTAGTGACCACATGCCGATAGTCACCACAATCAAAAGCGGCTATCAACGATCAGTGCCAGTTAATGTTCCTTTCGACCTCACGAAAAACATTGACTGGCAAAAATTTGCATCGGCGGTAAAAGTTGGTATTGAATCAACTGATATTCTTCCTCCACTGGATGAGTATCGATTCCTTAGCGAATTGATTCATAAAAGCGCACTAGAACTAGAAGCTCAGAAACGACGCGTTCCAAGTACATCTGTCATAAGAAGACCAGCCACTCCGTGATGGGATGATGAATGTACTAAGTTGTATTCCGAGAAAAATGATGCCTTCAAGGCTTTCCGTAAACACGGAAGGTCTGAGCTTTTCGAAGAGTATTTGAGGCTTGAAAGAAAGCTCAAAAATCTTCTCAAGGATAAAAAAACGTAGCTACTGGCGACGTTTTGTTGAGGGACTATCACGAGAAACCTCAATGACAACACTTTGGAAAACGGCTCGCAACATGCGGAACCGCATTTCCACCAATGAGAGTGAAGAATACTCCAATCTATGGATATTCAACTTCGCAAAAAAGGTCTGCCCAGATTCCGTACCAGCAGAACCGCTATTTCGAGAATCAGTCACTGATCCCGGTTCTTTGGGTGGACCATTCTCAATGCTGGAACTTTCTACGTCTCTTCTTTCATCAAACAATTCTTCTCCGGGATGCGATAATATCAAATTCAATCTTCTAAAAAACCTCCCAGATATCGCTAAAAGACGATTACTTGACCTGTACAATTGTTTCATGGAGTACAACATCGTACCACCAGAATGGCGACAGGTCAAAGTAATAGCTATTCAAAAGCCTGGGAAACCAGTGTCTGATCACAATTCATACCGACCGATTGCCATGCTATCGTGCATGAGGAAATTATTGGAGAAAATGATCCTTTCAAGAATTGACCATTGGGTCGAGCAAAATGCATTACTGTCAAATACTCAATTCGGTTTTCGAAAAGGTAAAGGAACAAATGACTGTCTATCGTTGCTCTCTTCAGATATACAGCTGGCCTATGCGCACAAGGAGCAACTGGCTTCAGTTTTCTTGGATATCAAGGGCGCTTTTGATTCAGTTTCCATAGAAGTACTGTCGGAAAATTTGCACAGTAGTGGATTACCCGTTATTTTGAATAATTTCTTATACAATTTGTTGTCAGAAAAACAAATGAACTTCGCACTCGGCACTCTGACAACTTCCAGAACTAGCTACATGGGCCTTCCACAAGGTTCATGTTTAAGTCCCTTGCTTTATAATTTCTATGTTAAAGATATTGACAATTGTTTGGAAGGACAATGCACGCTCAGACAGCTTGCAGATGATGCAGTGGTCTCTCCAAGAGGTCCATGTGCAGCTGTCTTGCAAGGACCATTGCAAAGCACCCTAGATAATCTGACTGTTTGGGCCAGACATTCAGGGATCGAGTTTTCACCGCAAAAAACTCAGTTGGTTGTGTTTACTAGGAAGCGGTACCCAGCTCAACTGAAACTAAAACTGTTGAATGATGACATTAACCAATCTTCATCTTCTAAATACCTTGGAGTCTGGTTTGATTCCAAGCTTACCTGGAAAACCCATATTGATCATTTGATAGATAAATGCTGGAAAAGGAGTCATTTTCTACGTTCTATATCCGGAACGTGGTGGGGTGCTCACCCGGAAGACCTCATCAAACTCTATAGAACGACTATTCTCTCTGTTTTAGAGTATGGCTCCTTCTGCTTCCTCTCAGCAGCTGAGTGCCACCTAATCAAATTGGAACGAATTCAATATCGCTGTTTGCGTATTGCTCTTGGCTGTATGCATTTAACGCATAACATGAGCCTGGAGGTGCTTGCTGGAGTCACTCCTTTAAAGTACCGTTACTGGGAGCTCTCACTTAGAATACTGATCAAATGTGGAACAAGTAACACACTTGTATTAGAAAACTTCGATAATATGCTTGAACTGGCTCATCGTTCAAGATACCTGCGAGTCTATCTCAACTACATATCGTCAGATCTCTGTCTTCCATGTTATAATCCACCTCGAGTTCACTTCGTCAACGACAGTTCCTCAATTGAATACGATCTGTCCATGAAACACGCTATTAAAGGAATACCAGATCTTCTTCGACAAATATCTATCCCTTCCATTTTTTCTGAAAAAATATGAACATGTCAATTGCAATAACAGTTATTTCACTGATGGTTCTCGCATTAACGGATCCACTGGCTTCGGCGTTTTCAACGTAAATTCAACCACCTTCCGAAAACTTCAAGAACCGTGTTCGGTTTATGTTGCTGAGCTGGCAGCAATTAATTTCGCTTTGGGGATAATTTCCGATCAGCCCGTATACCATTATTTCATCTTCTCGGATAGTCTAAGTTCTATCGAGGCACTTTGGTCGATGAAACCTGTTAGGCACGCATCTTACTTTCTTACAACTGTAAGAGAGCAGATGCGTGATTTGGTCGAAAGATCATTCAAGATTACCTTTGTATGGGTCCCATCCCATTGCCTAATCTATGGCAATGAGAAGGCGGACTCGCTAGCAAAGGTGGGTGCACAGGAAGGTGAAGTTTATGATAGACAAATCTCGAACAACGAGTTTTTCCCATTAGTCCGTCAGAGTACTCTTCAAAATTGGCAAATTATTTGGTCACACAATGAACTTGGACGGTGGCTATTTTCCATAGTTCCTAAAGTTTCTGCGCGAGCGTGGTTCAGAGGTGAGGACTTAAGTCGAGGCTTCATTCGCACGATGTCGAGGCTTATGTCCAATCACTATTCACTAAACACACATCTCTACAGAATAAACCTGGTCGATAGCAACCTATGTAGGTGCGGAGCCGGTTACGATGACATCGATCACGTAGTTTGGTATTGCTCGGAAAATGACGCCTCCAGAGAGCAACTATTGGATACCCTTGGGGCCTGAGGTAAATAACCCTTCCGGGATATAAGAGGTGTTTTGGGAGATCGCGATGTGATATATATGCAGGCCATCTATGCCTTCCTTCGCTTGGCTGACATCAAAGTTTAATGCCTATATTCTTCTCTTTCTCAGTTTTTTTTTCTTGTCCGATTCTGTTTCTCTGTACCATGTACCCCGAAGCTCTGGCCATCCGGAAGATGCTCCCTGACGAACCAAAATCGAGCACGACGTCACGCAAAATCGTTTTCAACGTTCAACGTCAAACGCCCGGATGAGCAGCTGAAATAACCTAAACCCCAATCCCTACCCCGTCCGTCCTGTATTAAGTTTTTTAACCTTGAGTCGCCACGAGTATTATGGTCTATGTCCCCTCCCAACTAACTGTTAAGATAATATACCATGTAAAAATATCATACTTGAGAATTGCGGCTCCGCAAAGTGTCGCATACACGACTGAGCCTACCAAATAAATGAACTGGTAAAAAAAAAGACCGGTTGTCCTCTACGGACATGAAACATGGACAATGCGTCATGTGGCGTCAAATTGTTGATTCAGTGTTATCTGTTTAGATAGCATAGCATAGCATAGCATATCTGACCGCACACTATCCTGGGTTGGCTGTCGATAGGGACGTTAGATGCGCCAGAAAACAGCCTGGGGCTTGGCATGTTTTTCATTCAACGATCCCTTTGTTCAACACCTGGCCAGGTCCTTACGATCAGTGGGGATTTGGATGGGAAGTGTTGATTAGATACCTACTTAAGAAGATGCGGAGAACTCGCGCGACCTTCATAGGTATCTGGAGTTGGAGTTTGGATGGGTTATTAAGGGGTGCTTTTCTTGGCGAAAAAGCGTAAATATTATATTTTTATTGGTATTGATATTGTAAAAATTGATGTTTTGTTCTTGAATGTAATATGAATAAATAGATTTTAACAAAACAATTGCATTGATTTTGCAATCTGCAGCATATTTCTGAAATAATAAATTGTAGTAATATTAGACTTTGTAGTGTGATTCTGTTTCAGAATCTTCGTCAGCACCCAATGATTCTGAAAATGAAGATCAATAATTGTCATTTGGTTAGGTAAATCATTGACAAGATGACTGTTTAAAAATGTTTATGCGAGATTATTTAAAATATATGGAGCTCCGTGGTATACAAATATTAATAATAAATATAGAAAATCGGTGAAATTTATGAAAATCAAAGGAGAGCAAATTGATCCTTGGTGTGGAATAAACTTCACCAGCAACACTTGTTTCAGCTGAAAAGGAAATATTAATGTTTAGATTGGGATTACATTATTTGAAAAATAGTTCACAGTGTCCCTGACCGAAGGACCTCAGCTTCAAGAAATCAGTGTCGCCAGATCGCCGTGTGTCAATAAAAATATATGGTAAAAATTATTAAAATAAATATGTTTCTTCTATTGTATTGGAAATGTTACTTTTCCTTTGTATCTTGTCAGCTCCTCCCGTTTTTATATCACCGAACCTATCAAAGTTTTGTCAGATAATAACGACCTAGGTAAATGATGCCCTCTCAATCTTTCTGTATTTTTTAGTGAACCAGTTTTAGTAAATTTTTAATAAAAATTTATATGAAAATGTGGAATGAAAATGAATATATGAAAATATGAAAAAAAAAACATAAACATTTATAATAAAAATAAAAATATAAGAATGAAAACATAAACATATGAATGTATAACAAAATGAAAATATACAAATTTGAAAATAAGAAAATATAAAAATAGAAAGTAGCAGAATATGACAATATGGGTATATGCAAATATTAATCATGAACATATGGAAATATGTTATATAACTGAAACATGAAATATAAGAGATAAACATTTAAACAAGCACAATTATGAGAATATAACACATGAAAACATAATGATAAAAACCCAGATTAATCCACCTAGCGGCGATGATGCCTTTCTCGTGCATCGTAAAATGTACTGAAAAAATCACATAGGAAAGGTCAAAAAAGCACTTTAGGGGGATAGATCGCATATTTTCTATCATTTTGCATGTTTTTGCATTAATTACTATGCATTCCCACCATTCTTGAAAAAAATCGATTTCGAAATTTTTTTCCAAGTGGGGACCTTTGGGAAAAACAATGATTTTTCAATAATTCCTAAATGCAATGTCCGATTGGGCCAATTTTCGTTAGCAAACAATGGGCCCGAATTCCCCGTCGAATGCTTGTTGCGAGTAAATCGGGTAATGCTAAGTTCCAAAACAGTGTGTCTACAAAATGTGTGCACATACACACATACACACACACATACATACATACACACAAACAGACATCACCTCAATTCGTCGAGCTGAGTCGATTGGTATATAACACTATGGGTCTCCGAGCCTTCTATCAAAAGTTTGGTTTTGGAGTGAAATTATAGCCTTTACGTATACTTAGTATACGAGAAAGGCAAAAAGTATAAAATTTGAAAATAACTTCACACTTTTATATCTACATGCTATGAAAATAAAAATATGAGAAAATATAAATGTATATGAAAAAAATAAGCGAGCTCGGTGGTCTAGTGGCCAGTCTTCAAGGTGCAGCCCCGCGCAGATGTTTATCCATGCTGCCGCACTCGAATGAACATTCGCTTCGGGCTCGAACATGCACTCGTAAAAATGAACATGAACACGAGCGCAGGCTGGATGCTCATGTTTTGCACCGCGCTCACAGCGGCGCTCGAACATTGATGTTTTCAGCGCGGCTGTATGTAAGCGCCGCTTTGAGCACGGTACAAAACATTGGTTCCAATCCACAGACATTGGTTTGAGCTTATCATTTTGGCTTATCATTTTGGTATGTGATTTTGATGTTCATATCAAACTTTAGTTTTATAGAATTGAATTTCATTGGTTCTATGATAAGTAAAAGTAAAAAGAAAATTATGTTAACTTCTGCGATAAACTGAACATTTGTTGCATTTGATGCACGATTTGGTTTGCCAAAACTTCAACGTCTTGTGTAGCATAAAAGAAAGCTATTTTAAAGTACTTCGCCTTTTCAGGTGATAGTAAATTTCAGTCATATTTTAAATAACCATCATTGTTTGAGGAATTTCTTATATATTTTTAGTGAGAAACTAATGTTGGTATCTGGGCAGTTGACGCCTAAAGCAGTACAGCAGTTTAAAATCGATCTATTCAATTGTTTCATACTGCTGAGGTATTGGCTTTTTGATGCTGCATGAAAGAGAAGCAGAAAGATGCCATTAAAAAAAATAGACCGGAAAGCATACGAAGAAATTTAAAAAACTCTTCCCGAAAATTCAAAAATCAATTTATTTTAAAACGGTTAGCAGTTCAGGTTGGACTTTTCTCATTCTGTGTATCAAATGTGATAAAACAAAATAAAATAAAAAATCAAAATTGTATGTTCATTATACAGTATAAAAAAGTCCAACCCCGCACTGCTATGACTTTTTAATTAAATTACTTTTTTGCAATTCCTGATCATAATACCTGGTTTACAGTTGGCGTTTGAGTGATAAAAAGACCTACTTTTCTATACCAATGACATGGGTGCTTTAATGAACATTATGCAACTCAAATGGGTTGCATAAAATCCATTATAGCACTCATTTGGGTGCTATAATTGAAAACCAGCATTAAAACAATAGTTACATGACCACATTCAGCTAAATTGGCTTAGATGAGTGTTCAAATAGTGTATTCTTTGTGTTACGTGACATCCAATTTTCCAAAGGCAGGTTTATCTATAGCTTTATGGTCTGTCGAACACACAATGGGGCACGATAATATGGAATCTGTTTGTTTTCTGCAGCAACATGATTGGATGTTAAGATTGGTCATGTTAAGTAAATAAAATTGTACTATTGTGGTACAGATTTATCATATTTAAGCCCATTTTTCGTCATTGCAAAAAATAGCGTGTGCAACTCGTTGCAAAACTCAATTTTTTCAGCACTCGTAGTATTTATAAACTCGTGCTGAAAAAATCATCTTTTTGCAACTAGTTGCACAAACTACTATTAGAGTTCCAAATTTAATGTGGTTACTTTCCTGTGTCATATTTTTAAATATTATCTTTCTCCTTCTTCTTCGACATCGAAAAAGGTGAAAATTTGGATATATAAGGTTGATATAATTTGCTTTTCAAGTCCAACTAACTTGCACTGGCACGGCAAATGCTGGGTAAAGCGTACCATTGGTACTTCGCGTACCTGAAGGAATAAAATAGACCCCATCTCGCGGTCCTTAGCCTCTTACCCAGCAACTCCTATCTCTACCTCCCCGCGGTGCTGGCCGGGATACGAGCAACCTTAGGGAAGATCGGGTAACCAACCCCGGTGGGAACTATGGTCGTATGCTGACAGGGAAGGGGGGTTTGCTCCTCTCCGGAGGTGCAAATCTTATTGAGCGTCTGTTCTCCATGTCAGGATCGGCTCACAACAGCGTCTGTTCTCTATGTTAGGGGCGGCTGATCATCGTCCGAGTGCCAGCGAGGGACTCTAAGTGAAACTGTGCACCATGGTCCACCGGAAATAAGAAGGAATGGTCCTCCGGAAATTTAGGGGGTTTGGTGTCAGGCCCTGCAAGCCAGCCTTTAAAAAATCATAAGCAGCGAACAATCAACAAGAGAGTACGGACCGGAACCATCGGCGAAGACCACTGCGACGAAAAGGGACTAGCGATTGGAAACTCGGTTCGTGAAACTGCAAATCTCTCAACTTCATCGGGAGCACACGCATACTCGCCGATGTGCTCAAGGACCGTGGATTCGGCATCGTAGCGCTGCAGGAGGTTTGTTGGAAGGGGTCAATGGTGCGAACGTTTAGAGGTAATCATACCATCTACCAGAGCTGCGGCAGCACACACGAGCTGGGAACAGCTTTCATAGTGATGGGCGACATGCAAAGGCGCGTGATCGGGTGGTGGCCGATCTACGAGAGAATGTGCAGGTTGAGGATCAAAGGCCGGTTCTTCAACTTCAGCATAATCAACGTCCATAGCCCACACTCCGGAAGCACTGATGATGATAAGGACGCATTCTACGCGCAGCTGGAACGTGAGTACGACAGCTGCCCAAGCCACGACGTCAAAATCATCATAGGAGATTTAAACGCTCAGGTTGGCCAAGAGGAGGAGTTTAGACCGACTATTGGAAAGTTCAGCGCTCACCGGCTGACGAACGAAAACGGCCTACGACTAATTGATTTCGCCGCCTCCAAGAATATGGCCATTCGCAGCACCTACTTCCAACACAGCCTCCCGTATCGGTACACCTGGAGATCGCCACTGCAGACAGAATCACAAATCAACCACGTTCTGATTGATGGACGGCACTTCTCCGACATTATCGACGTCAGGACATATCGTGGCGCTAACATCGACTCTGACCACTATCTGGTGATGGTTAAACTGCGCCCAAAACTATCCGTCATCAACAATGTTCGGTACCGACGACCGCCGCGGTACGACCTAGAGCGACTGAAGCAACCTGATGTCGCCACTGCATACGCGCAGCATCTCGAGGCAGCGTTGCCGGAAGAGGGTGAGCTCGATGGGGCCCCTCTTGAGGACTGCTGGAATACAGTTAAAGCAGCCATTAACGACGCAGCGGAGAACAACGTCGGGTATATGGGTCGAAGTCGACGGAACGATTGGTTCGACGAAGAGTGCAGACAGATTCTGGAGGAGAAGGACGCAGCGCGGGCGGTCGCGCTGCAGCAAGGTACCCGGCAGAACGTGGAACGTTATAGACGGAAGCGGAGACAGCAGACCCGCCCTTTTCAGGAGAAGAAACGCCGCCTGGAAGAAGCGGAGTGCGAGGAGATGGAACAGCTGTGCCGTTCTCAAGATACACGCAAGTTCTATCAGAAGATCAACGCATCCCGGAAAGGCTTCGTGCCGCGAGCCGAAATGTGCCGGGATAAGGATGGGAGCATCTTGACGGACGAACGTGTGGTGATTGAAAGGTGGAAGCAGCACTACGAGGAACATCTGAATGGCGCTGAGAGTACAGGCAATGAAAGTCAAGGCAGCGGAGGAGATGACTACGTCAGTTCAGCGGACGATGGAAGCCAACCAGCCCCCACCTTGAGGGAAGTTAAGGATGCCATTCAACAGCTAAAGACCAATAAAGCAGCTGGTGGATGGTATCGGGCTGAGCTCATCAAGATGGGCCCGGAAAAGCTGGCCACTTGCCTGCACAAACTGATAGTCAGAATCTGGGAAAACGAACAGCTACCGGAGGAGTGGAAGGAAGGGGTTATATGCCCCATCTACAAGAAAGGCGACAAACTGGAGTGTGAGAACTTTCGAGCGATCACCATCCTTAATGCCGCCTACAAAGTGATATCCCAGATCATCTTCCGTCGTCTGTCACCATTAGTGAACGAGTTCGTGGGAAGTTATCAAGCCGGCTTCGTTGACGGCCGCTCGACAACGGACCAGATCTTTACTGTAAGGCAAATCCTTCAAAAATGCCGTGAATACCAGGTCCCAACGCACCATCTGTTCGTTGATTTCAAGGCGGCATACGACAGTATAGGCCGCGTAGAGCTATGGAAAATTATGGACGAGAACAGCTTCCCTGGAAAGCTTACCAGACTGATCAAAGCAACGGTGGATCGTGTGCAAAACTGTGTGAAGATCTCGGGCGAACACTCCAGTTCGTTCGAATCGCGCCGGGGACTAAGACAAGGTGATGGACTTTCGTGCCTGTTGTTCAACATTGCGCTAGAAGGTGTCATGCGGAGAGCCGGGTGTAACAGCCGGGGTACGATTTTCAACAGATCCAGTCAATTTATTTGCTTCACGGATGACATGGATATTGTCGGCCGAACATTTGCAAAGGTGGCAGAACTGTACACCCGCCTGAAACGTGAAGCAACAAAAGTTGGACTGGTGGTGAATGCGTCAAAGACAAAGTACATGCTTGTGGGTGGAACCGAGCGCGACAGGGTCCGCCTGGGAAGCAGTGTTACGATAGACGGGGATACCTTCGAGGTGGTCGAGGAATTCGTCTACCTCGGATCCTTGCTAACGGCTGACAACAACGTTAGTCGTGAAATACGAAGGCGCATCATCTGTGGAAGTCTGGCCTACTACGGGCTCCAGAAGGAACTGCGGTCGAAAAAGATTCGCCACCGCACCAAATGTGTCATGTACAAGACGCTTATAAGGCCGGTTGTCCTCTACGGACATGAAACATGGACAATGCTCGAGGAGGACTTGCAAGCACTCGGAGTATTCGAGAGACGGGTGCTTAGGACCATCTTTGGCGGTGTGCAAGAAGACGGTGTGTGGCGGCGAAGAATGAACCATGAGCTCGCCCAACTCTACGGCGAACCCAGTATCCAGAAGGTAGCTAAAGCCGGAAGGGTACGATGGGCAGGACATGTTGCAAGAATGCCGGACATCAACCCTGCAAAGATGGTGTTCGCTTCCGATCCGGCAGGTACGAGACGGCGTGGAGCGCAGCGAGCGAGATGGGCAGATCAGGTGCAGAACGACTTGGCGAGCGTGGGGCGTATCCGAGGATGGAGAGATGCGGCCTCGAACCGTGCATTGTGGCGTCAAATTGTTGATTCAGTGTTATCTGTATAGATGTAGACTAAATAAATGAAAACTTGCACTGACACTTCTTAACATAAGTAAAAATAGTATTATTATAAATGTGTATACTGGGGTCACTTTTTACGTGGATTTACATTGTATAAGTGGAAATCGCAAAAAAAAACTGTTTTCGATTAAATCGTTTTTTATGCGGTTTTCGGGATATACGTATTGTCCGTGTGAAAACTGACTTCAGTGTATTTGATTCAAACGAGTAGGCACACGGTCATATTTTAAAATGCCGCACAAGTTCCCGATATTGGCCAACACTTTTGCAAACAACAACGATCAATTTACATAATGATTGATTAAGTATCCGTGTGAAACCGGAATTACTGAAAACTACTGCAAGAATCTTAAATCACGGACTTTATGTATTAGGCTATCGGACCATTAGGGCAGCACCAACCATTCCCATCCGCTTATTACTTGGGCGCATTAGAACTGAATTACTTGGATTCTAGTACGCAGTTAGCATCTGCAGATTTCTAGTGATGTACAAAAAATCAAGTCATATGGTTGGAAGACGGCCGAGTTATAAACGTTGCGGACGGAAATTGAGGGTACAGTCCAACTGGTCCTCCGCTCTACTATTAAATATGTTCAATATAATCTGTTGAAAGTTCGTGGAAAATAAAGTAGGTTGACCCATAGTCAACATTATCGAAATATCTTTTTCTCTTCCTCAATGGATTTTTATTCCAACTGCTATTTTCCTTATTAGTTCCCAACTTAGTTCCCAACTTAGTATTAGCATTTGAAAGCTTGCCTGCCATTGAATGAAGGTGTATTTTTTATCTTTTGCGGTAAACACAATGAATAAACCATGCCCAGAGTGTCGAGAATGTTTTCCACCCGAAAAAATCTTAGACTGGACCGAAACATGTTGGTGGCTTTTATTTAATTTTTTTTGCCGTTTATTGAACATTTTTACGTTTTTTGTTTTTCTGGAAAGATTGTATACGTTACATTCATTTCCCCAATTGAGTTTAATAGTTCTAATAACAGAAATAAAAATATTATGTGTATCTTTGCTAACACACTTATTTTTTATGTGAAAATGAGTTAGTTCCAAGCTTCGGTTTATTTTCTACAATCTTTAATAAATAAAACATAACACGCTCTCCACATACTAAGGGATTTACAACCGAGAGAAGAATCGAAAAGAAAAAAAACACCAATGCTTCCATATAGACCAGTTTTTAGAAAGTAGTTTTCAAATGCTTCAGCTAAATCTTTATGAAAAACAAAAATAAAATTTATGATATGAATAATAAATCTTAAATATTCTGTACAGTGAGATTTAGATTTGCGCATACTTCTACTCATTTCCATCAAGGTCAGATGCACACATTTGAAAAATATTCAAGCAATAAAATCTTGCATATCGTTTAACATAGAGCAATAAAATATTGTATATTTTACTTATATCGTATTGTATATTTTACTTATACCATGTTTATATACAAATGCTGAAACTATATATTGTCATCTACAAACTCTGAATCGAGGCCCCAATAAAGGCATCCTGCTCCGAATCGTTTTTTGCCCTCAACCTCAACTATATATGCCGTATATGAAACGTGCCGCACTGTCGCATAATCGTGATGCTTCACGCTCGGCCCATAACCTACGCTCACAGCCTCAGTTTACAGCAGCCTAAGCACACAGTCTGAACACACAGCATGCTCCATGAGCACACAGCCTGAACACACAGCCCAAGTTTTGAGCTTGAGCTCGAGCCTGAGCTGAACCGCACAGCGTTCATTTTTCGCACCCATGTTCAATGTTGACGGTGAACACGAGCTTGAAAGAGAGCGCGCGCTCGGGATGAACAAGCACTGGCAAAAACTGCACCAAAGTTCAGCGCCGCTCATGTTTTCGTTAAGACTGCTAGTGGCTACCGCTTCTGCCTTATAAGCAGGAGGTCGTGGGTTCAATTCCAGGCTCGTCCCTTTCCTACTTTGTATTTCTATCTTAGTTCTTTCTGTGTTTCACGTTATACCAAAACGATTCCTACTGTTATAACCTTCCACACAATCCCAAAACCTCCCGTGGCACTTATGAGAGGTCGTAGAGTTCTCTGCATCTTTCTTAAGTAGGTGTCCAACAAACCATCCTTCCCCTTCCTCAGCATTCGCAAGGACGTGGCCAGGACAGATCTCGACTATTGGAGAGTACATTGCTTCCATCTAAGAGTTAGTGATTAGTCCCAAATCAATATCTGTGGTAACGGATGAAAATGATGCTACTCTCATACAATAGTCTTGGCTTGTACCACCTACGAATTTGTGCGAACTGCTAAATGCTAATGCTAATGCTAATGCTAATGAAAAAAATAAATATATGAAAATATAAATATATGAAAATAAAAATATATGAAAATATAAATAAATGAAAACATAAATATATGAAAATATGAAAGCACGAAGAAACAAAAATATGAAAACAAGATAATATGAAAATATAAAAATATGAACGTAGGAAAATTGAATACATGATAAAATGAGAACGTGATAATATGAATACATATTTGAAAAATATATGAATAAAAATATGAAAATATATAATTAAAAACAACAGTGTATGGCAGCATACAATACAACATTATGAAATTATGAAAGCATAAAAATAAAAAAAAAATATGAAGATAAAAAAATTGCAAAATTTTAAAATATGAGAGTATAAAAATATTACATTATGAAATTAAGTAAATATAGCACATATAAATATGGAAAAGTGAGGGAATAATTATACGAAAATAAAAAATATTCAAATTCCAAATTAATGAAAAAATGAAAGTGGAGTAAAACTCATGTTTCTTTTGAAAATACTGTCCAGATTGCTATCAGAAATCAAGGTAGGTGTAGTCCTTGATTTCAATCTAAGACAAAAATTACAAAAGCGTGAGGATTACTACTCCGTACTACGCCCATCTGTACCCCAACTAGGGGATGGAAAGGAAATGTTGATGTGATACTTAAAGAGAGGCTCTCCACTCAGCGACACCCTCATAAAGTACCACGGAGTTGGATATTGGGAAGGTATTCGTTGGGTCAGGATTTTCCTGTAGCTGGCAATGTGACCGTGGTAGATCTTACCCCGTAACGCACCACGTAAAGGTCTACCCAGCGTTACGGGCATTCAGTGTTATCTGTTTAGATGTAGACTAAATAAATGAAATAAATTAAACAACTCAGAAGCATTTTCGAACTGCTAGTAAAATCATGACAGATTCATGTTTTCAATTTTCAATTTTGACGAATCATAGGTTGCTAAGATTGATCCATAAACAAATTAAAGTGGACACAGCATGTGTTAAAAGGGGTTATTCAAAGCATTATGGCACCGTGGCGTATAAAACTTAATTCGAATATCATGTGTTTAGATCTTACGGCTTGCTTATTTTACAAGAACCCACACAAAAAATAACATGTTTTTATAAAATTTAATTCGAATCCTAAAAAACGCTACTGGATGAGCAAATCCGCGTCAACAGAAAGCGCTCAATCGAGTCGTTTCATTGTAGCACTTTTAACACAAGCACCAAAAATAATCGTAGATGACGAAAAAATAAATGCGATACTGACTATGCTATGTACGAAAAGTACTAAAACAAACAAACCACAATGGTGCCAGAAGCAGTTGAGTAAACAAAACGAAGTATTTACGTCGATCGAAATAATTTGCGAAGACCAGGTTGAATTTCGTAGTTGATATCAGTTAAGATTGATTCGGAAGATGAACTACTTGTCGCTTCTATTGATAGTAACGTTGGCTGCATCAGCTACCGAAGGTAGATTTCAAAACGCAATAAATTTTATCGTTCTGACTGAGCATTTCCTCAATTATAGCTGACGATTCCACAGCGCTTCCCTCGGATATTGAGAAGCTATTCAACGAAACTACCCTATCATGTACCCCACATGAAGTAGTTAATCATGTAAGTGAATAATAAATTTTAAAATTTAACAAATTGTTCACCATATTTTCCTTTTATAGGCATGCTACTTTTGCAAGTGCAACTTCCACGGCAATCGCCAGCACTGTATCTACACGTGTGATCCGACAACCGGCCGCTCAGTGCTACCTGGCTCGAAAATATGTACCGAAAATGATAAATTCAGATCAGGGTGCAAACGATGCCGTTGCAGCAAAGGGCAACTATTCTTCAATTGCTTTATTGCAGACCGATGCCGAAAATTTCCATAAATAAGTTGATTTTATATGTGCAAGTTGTCTTAATAAGTTAATATACTTACATCATTGAACCGCAAATCGAGTGCAATTAATTTCGGGTAGGAAATCAACGATGACAAGGCTTCCAACGTTCGAATTCCGTTGTTCCGCAGACGAAGAATCAAGCAGGCAATTCCAAACTTCCGTGCGGCTAAAGTGAGAATCGACGACAGCGTGCGGGTGCTCTTGACGCTGAAATCTACGAACTTAATCCGATCCAAATGGTGTTGGAAGTTACACAAATCAAGACATCGATCGTTGAATCGATCCTGAAGTGCAAAGTTCAATTTCTCCTCTACCACGACCTGTCCGTCTTTGAATTCTGCCATATCCATTTTGAGTACAATAGAAATGTATTCGTTGCTGCTCTTGATTTTTACCGCCAGCTTGGACTGCACCAAATGTGCTAGAGCTTCGTAGCAATTAATGACGAAAAACTCGTCTTGCTTGGAGTATGTTTTGTAGTAGCACGGATAAAAGTCATAGCTATCCAACATGGTGAAAAGGTTATCCAAAATCTCGCCCTTATCGTAACGACCATCGTGCGAGACGATCACCTGATGCCATTTAGTGTTGAATTTGTACTTTTTAAAGTCACTCGCATTGCGAACCACTCCGTTCAAACAGGCAAACACTTCGCCAGCAGTGGAGGTAACTTCTACTTCGTCGTCGCCACCAACGCGGTTTGCAGCTGCCACTACCTTCTGTTGCTTCCTAGGTTTAGCTCCAAGGAATGTACTATCCTGAAATATACATAAATGCGTTTCAAGTTATTTCATGGCTTCGGGGTATATTTAATAGTGAAGAAAATTCAAGTAATTTATGGCAAAAAAAATTACGTTGACTAATTCAATTCACCGTTTTGCTAATTCAATAATAGACAAATATTAACGCTGCGATTACAAAAAAATTAATATTATGAGGTAGAAAATCTCTTCCTTTTTTTCACACTCAGTGCAGAATAATAACACTTACGATTTTAATCATGTTTGGGAAATATTCCTTCAGTACATCCATATACCCAGGCACATCTACAATCCCATTTCCTTCAATGTAGAGCTCGTTGATGCTGCATCCTTTCAATGGTCTTAAAGAAGCCGGATGCTTAATCCGGTTAAAACGCAAATCTAGCGTTTGGATGGGTAGATCTTTAATCGCTACTAGCGGTGAAATATGCGCAATACTGTTGTTTGTTAGTTTGATCGCATTGATCTTGGCGCGCACTTCGTCCAATCGATTGATGGAGCTGCAAACTAACTCCAGATGAGCACGGTTTCCCAAAAATACGCAAAGTTCCTCGAAATCGCCGTGGTTCCGGAAATTATCTAAATTCAACATGTTTGAGAAACCATACAGCCCGGCATTGTCGCACCGTTCGGCCACTGCCGAAAAGATCTTTCCATTCGGAAAAAGCTGTCCCTGCATATACTTGGCAATGTTCAATTTGACCGTAAGCTTCAGTGGATCCGACGAGCCCGGCATTGGAAGTTTCAAATTTTTATCGAACAACTTTACTAGCGCCTTGCTGCACAACCGTACTAAAAAGTAATCGATGTTCGTGTGTTGCCGATAGGCCACCGGGTAGAAATCATCCGTGCTGATCACCGTAAACAGTGCTTCCAATATCTCCTCTTTCTGATACTTCCCGTCGTGATGCACCATAATCTGGTGCCAAACATCCGCGCGATTCAGTGACGCCCTGTCGCGGTATTGAAGCGGTATAAACAAGGGCCTTCTCCGGTTCCAATGTGATATCCATCTCGCCGCTTCGCATTGCCAGCACCTTACGGTTCATATCGTTCGGATTCAACTCCGAGATGGGCGCATCAACATTGGTGTCCATTCGTCATCTGGTTCACGTCGTCCATTGTACGAGACCGCCAGCTGGCCATCGGATTTTCATCCGACGGTTGTTTCGACGGTCTGTTCGCCATCGCTGCTCCCGCATCGGATCGTCATCGTCTCGTCGTGATGAAAACCAAGTGACGAATATCCGGTTTTGCTCCAGCTCCTCCAAAGTGTTGTATTGATCGTCGAGGCTGGACATTTTTATTAATTTCACTGAACCACTACAAAATGGAGAGTTTCTGCAGAAATATTCACATTTTCCGCCGTAAATTAAAACTACCTTACCCGAACAAAAGACGCTTAGAGTAAAATCAGCAGTGATCAAATCAATTGGGGTTGCATATGAATCTGGACATTGAATTTCCCAGCAGCTGTTCTAGATTCAGCTTTATCAGTCAACTCGTCAAAAAATAAAATGGTATAACGCTCTTTCTATTTTCTGCAGATTTGAACTACGATTGAATACGAGTCAAATATTTTTCAATTGCTTTTGGTGTATGGATGCATCATTTATCTACGGATCAATCCACTTTGCAATTCCTGGCGCTTTCTGAGTAACATAATGATTTCAACTAATTGAAAATTTGGAAAACATGAATAGAACACTGCTGGGGAAATTTGTTCTATTTTGTTTGTTCTATTTTGCTCCAGATGCAAACTAGAATAGTGGTCGAAAATTTAGAATCAAACTGAATCACTCAAGGGCCTCATACGCCTGTCACCGAGGGGCGGATCTACTGCATTTTCGAAGCAGTCATAATGATTGAGAGCGCATTGAGTATTTTCAAGCATTTATGTTTATTGTTGCATTAATGTACGCATTCATGCATTTTACAGTGCATTGACGCATTAGTGTACGCATTTCAATATTTTACCATGCATTTGTAAAAACACAGCATCCGTTTCGGTTTCGTACTCAAGTTTGAGTGCGCTTGTTTGTGTTTTCGATTAGAACTAGATTATTCACGAAGCGAAGCAAAATTCTTTCGCCAAGCACTGAGAGTTCTTATAGGGTTTCACAGTAAAGAAACAGAGAGATGGGGATATGTACATTTTCAATCAAACTCTGAGATAGCAATAAGATTTCCACAGGAGGAAGAGCAGAATTTCTTTTCGATTTCGCAAATTCCTTCATTATTCCTCACAAAGAAAACATATTATTTTAATGAATCATTTGCCGTTTGATTGCGATGATGAAGTATTATGACGTAAATATTTACACTATTCATGGCGTGGTTGAAAAAATCCCACAGGTCTACCTGTGTCTACTGGCAAAGTGGGTAAAGGTGTACCTCGGCTTTTGCAGATGATACGGCCATATTTTATCCGAATAAGAGCCCTAGGCAAATTGTTGCAGACAGAATGCGATCTAAAGGTATTATTGGAATATTTCTCAAATAATTTTACTGTCTTTAAACTTTATAAAAACAAAATATCTTGTATTCCATTCATCAAAGAAGAAAATAGACAATTGTGATGATCCAAAGATAGACAATATATAATACAAAAGTTAATGAATTTAAATATCTTTGTTTTTTCGATTCCACGCTAAATGGGGTAGACATATAGATTATGTTGAAAATAAAGAAGCTGTCCTGTGTGGGAGAAATGAGAAGAGTTAGTGAGTTCGTCAGCAGAAAGGCTTTTTGTTATTTTTATTACGGATGTATTCATTCATTATTCCAATACGTTATTGCTGCATGGGGAAATGCTTAAGTCCAGAATAGGAAGCTCAAGTTGAAAAATAGGTGCCTAAAAATTATATACAAACTACCATATCTACACCCTACTTTGGATCTTTACTCGATAGGCTTCACGGATACTTCCAATTGGTTTAGCTGAATTCCAAATTTGTACAATTGTTACATTTCACATAATGCTGATATGCATCATAACATTAGTTTTACCTTCAAATAATAACGTAAGACATATAGGCAAGCTAATCATCTAGCGCGTCTTAGAGCAAACACGATACTTGGTCAAAACGTATATACTAAAAGGTCCTCAAGTTTATAACCTACCACGAATGGTCTACATGAAACATTGAAAACAGATTAACTTTCAAAAACTTCGCTTAGCTACATTTCAAGAATAAGATACATGAATTCATTTAAATTTGTTTTGTTTTTTTTTCCAATCCGTAATGCATCCTTTATATTTAAATATTTCTAAAAGTTTTCACAAATTTATTGAGTTCTTTACAGCTGTTGCCAGATTAATCAATTTGTTTTGTGTGTGTGTTTTGTTGTATTGATTTTCTAGAGTCCTTCAGGAGAATTTATCTCCACTGGGTCTCGAGAAATTATACTTCAAATAACATTATAACTGTCTCACACTAAATCCTTTTACTTTATTGTTTTTTTTCAAGGAGTCCACTGCCAGGGGGCTCCAAATGCGAGCTTTTGGTGGGGGTCAGCGGTGGGTTAAAAAAAAAAAAAAGTCGCAACCTGACAAAATATAAAATGACTATTGGTGATTTATTGATCTGATTTTTGAAAATATTTATTTGAAAAGGTGGAAAGTCTGCAAAGCAACTGTAAGCATCCCATGAATTCTCGCTGCAAGGGAAGACAAGTTTTTTAATATCCGAAAATCCTCACAGGACGGTGTATGTTCCACAAAACAAGACAATATATGATGTGCGGTGTGTGTCTTTCTTTGGCGAGATATGCAATCTTTTGATCCACCATTTCTGGATGTTCCATTTCTGGTCACCCAAATATCCTTCAAATACATGTCGTTTTGCAAAATATGAAGGTTGAAAATCAGTAGCCCAGGATTTAAGTATGTACTTTAAATAGCTATTTCTCCTGATCCTCCATTCCGGATATTCCCGCAATTTGCAAAGTAGAACCACTTTTGCTCTCGTCCTTGCCAACAACCATTGCGAGCAGGTAAAGTTCAGCTAGGTTTAGGTCTTTTACGAATGAAAACTCCGTCAGTTGTACCAATTTTTACTAAAATCAATGCTAGAAAGTTAGTATTGGATTTGCCCAAAAAACAAACAATGTCAAAATATGGCGTCTATATCTGTCAAATCAATCAAGTGCAATTTGTGGAAAAACGCACTTTATAACGAATTGAAGCATTTACAGTGCATTATGTATTTTATAATGAAGAAAATTTCTTTAGCACTTTGTATTTATACGACTTTTTGAACGCATAAGCTTTTTTCGCATTTTTTGCATTTGATATTTTATGCATTTTTAACGCATTAGATTAAATGGCACATTTTTTTGGCATATTTTATCAATACGTATTTTGATTCAGTCAAAATTAAAGTGATTCGCCCTCGCCTGTCACTGGCGAACAAAGTTCGTACTCTGCATCGCTTAGAACCGTTAGGCGCAATCGTTAATGTGAAATTTTAATATTCTGTTAGTTACTGCAATAAATTATTTTTCGAGTCCCTATAGCATGTATCTCAGATACACATCGTTATATTGCTGCATGATTGAGTGTTTAATTTTGATAAAATATCGAAAACGAAAGTGTGCAAATTGCCTCGCCATAAAAAAAAGGTGGTAGAGAATTCACTGTTGTTTAAGTTTAGAACCAAATCAGATGTCGCACATGTTGGGGTAGGGATTCAGTGCTCCGCCTTCTCCCCCTGGAATCACTCCTGATTTCACCCTTAAAATGCTTTTGTGTTTTATGCACTGAAAACCAAAACTACCCAAAAGTGGGTTGTTTGCACTCAAACCTGATTTGGGCAATAACCCAAATTTGAGTAAAATGACTTTTCTGGCACTATGTAGTTTGCCTTTAATCACATTAAACAATTTACCCAAAGCTGAGTTTAATTACTCAAAGGGACCTTGATCAACCCAAAATAGAGAATATAGAGAGAGTGACGTTTAGCGCTCCTAGAATGTGCATCGTTATGTGTAAAACATGTTTGTTTTCCTTCTGCTCATAAACTCAAAATGATCGGGTCGTCACAATGATTTCAAAAGAGTCAAAAATATATGGAAATATACTTATTTTTACCCAATCTTTGCTGAGTTGCACCATCTAGGAGTGTTTGTTTTCCTTTTATCGCCACTCACACATTCGGACGTGAGAATCTCAATTGAATTTACTCAAATTTGGGTTATTGGGCTGAGCAACCTCGGTGAGGTGTTTGCATCTTGCTCTAGTTTTGATAGCAATCATGGTACAGAAAGGGAAAACTACGCAAATTTGGGTAAATTTTTTCAGCGATATTCTCAAAAGTGCGTATATTGAACTCAAAGTTTGGGTTGATTTATCTGTCCGTGTGACATTTTGCTACCAATCCATACTGTCACTTTTGAGGATCATTCATAAACGATGAGCGCAAGATGAATACACAGCTAGGTGTTTCAATCTGCCCAGTTTATGGACGAGAAGAAGGCGGGGGTGAAAAAATCTCTGGTGCAAAACATAAACAAACTGGCTGGCTCTTCCATACCAAAACCTAAGATGGCTAAACGTGAATTCCGGATAGACTGCAAAATGAACTCAAGAAATTATGACGTTTGAGCGGGTCGCATAATGAACGCAAATGAACTTTTGTTCGAGAAGACGACCCGCTCAAATGTCAAAATCCATCGGTGAGTGAATTTGATGAACCCCTGCATAAGTCTATTGGAACAATAGTGGTGTATTCATCTTGATGAGCGTTTCGAGGCAATACTCCATTGCACAGTGAGTCACGCACGACTTGACAGGTATGTCCTGTTGTTTACAGACGACTTTATTTAATTTTGAGATTCTTCTATGATCCTTTGATTTTCTGATCGATAATTCACTATTTGAATGCGGAATGAGAATGTCTTCAACATCGTGCAATATGCAGATTTAATTTGGATAAAAAATTCTAAGTCCGAAACGTAAAATAACAGGACCAGCACCTGTCAAATTAGTGAGGTTAGGTTTGCGCGCGCAATGACCAATTGATCGTTAGTTCGAATGCAATCTCGTCGAAATCTGTACGGTAAAAGTCTTATTTATTGCGCTGTTCCCCGAGGGCGATTCACTGATGTCGATGATTGAATCGTAAATACAAAGAAAAATAATGCAAAAAAATACAAATAATACACGAAAATACAAATAATTCAAAAATGATTATTACGCGGTAAATTTGAAAATAAGTTTTAAATGCAAAAAAATACTGAAATACATACAAATTCACGATAAAAAATAGGAAAGTGAGAAAAATAATCGCGAGATTCTATTCCAGAAAAATATGACATTTCGTATATCATTACACAGAATACTCAACAAGTTGGTAAATTCGTGGAAAACGAAATCCAATAGTCGTGTTTGATTTCCGACCCAACCATAGCCAACTTACTCAGTATCAAATCGATAGACTTTGCGATGATTCACAAATTATCTACTCTGCCGTGCTGCCATGTTATCAACGGAAAAGATATTATCGTCAATGGGCAATGGGGTATTCGCTTGAAGAAGGTGCATGTTTGTACAGGTCATCAAGAGAAAAGCCAGTTGTTTGTGGAAGCTAAACAACCCAAGTTTTCTTTTCGATGAAGCACCAGTGTAATGATCTTATTCACGGATTCTGTATAGGTTTCATGTTTTCTATTTTTAACAGCCATGTTTAAAAACTTTGAGCTAAAATGTGACCGAAAAGCGATTGAAATCTACTACGAGTCCTAATTGAACAGGACAGATTATAAAATTCATCCATCTACTTCCACTATGTACAACTTTTGTGTATCAACAGATACGCATTTCGATTCCTATAAATATATGTACTTGGAAACTAAGCTGAATAAAATTTCGAATAAGGTTTCTTGTAACACCGTTCGAGTCACCGTTTTTGCAGCATTCTAAATATGTATTTCTTGAATTTTACAATAGATTCACAAAGGCATCCCAAAAACCATTTAGAACTGGAACAAAAACTTAATCATGTTAAAACGCATTTTAGCATAAAAGCAAGTGTAAATAATGAACTGTCAAAATATATTCTTAAATATAAATTCATTCGATTTCAATACATTTATTTAAAAAAATACACTTCAGTACTAAAATACACGAAAAAATATTAATTCAACATTAATTCACAAAAATACATTATTCCAATACGTATAAATGCACGAAAATACATCAATACGTGATCAAATACGTTGGCCTGAATCAAAAATACACAAGTGAATCGCCCTCGGTTCTCACCAAATCGAACTGCACAGTTTGAAAGTGTGACAGAAGAAAAGTGATCAAAAGTGGAGCTTTGATCAGCGAATTTTGACATCGAGAACTGTCAAAATCAAACAACTGCGGTTGATGGTCTGGTTCATCTCTGTTGTTTATTTTAAATATTTTTTATCGGTTGATTTTCAATTCTGTTTTCAGTTCCCGTATTGTATAATATTTACAAGTTGAAATCTCTCGACAACGAATAATGGACAACGTAATTCTGCAGAATGTTTATAAACATGCCAGCACGAACACAAAAATACCATTGCCATACGACTACTATTTCCTTGGATAAATCGGACCCAGCTTGTGGTTATCTACCGAAAGAAATCGACCATCGGAAGTTGGATTGAACTCACGAAGCAAACGGGTTGTCATCTAAGCAGGGAACAAGTATTCCGGAAGTTCAGCGCGAAACATAGACAATGGATCGCACCAAGAAAAGCCAGTTCTTTACCTTGAGGAATGCAGAGACTTTTTCCACCAGCAGTTCCGGATTAAAATGTGGATCCAGCATTTGCAGAATTTGTGCTGGAAGGACTTCGTGGCAAGCGCGAGAACGTAGGCCATTCAAATTAAAGAGTATGAAATTTTCGTTTCTGCTCAGAAATGAGCCTGTTCGACTGGGACCTTTATCATCTTGTGTTTCTTGAGAAGTGTCGATAGATAGCAAGGGTATTTTGAAAACAGGGCTATGGACCAAAGGAAAACAGCTAGTGCATCTTGGAGAATTTGTGCGTCGCCCTAGAGCATCATACTTATGTTTCCTGGGTATGAACGGTGTCTTAGATACATTCAAAACTGAGGGAACTTTCACCAGGCAAATATACGGGCAGCAGGGACTATGTCCAAGGGCTTACGATCCCTCCCCAGGCCATCTGCGAGTTGTGGGGCTTCGTTTAGGATGTGGGGTTTTACAGTGCTCTGTTAACCTCTATTAAAAGCTGCATGTATCCGCAAGTAGGCCCCACCAAAGCGACCGTGTGCCGCCCAAAGCGCAGCTCCAAGTCCTGGTGTTAGGTGGACGCTAACAGCCCTGACACGACGGCCTCCGACGAGACAGGAGGTTGCGCTGCCCAATAAGCCGCCTAGAAACCAATCATAAAAATATAAGAGATAATGCGACTCGATATAACTGCAAAGACCCAGGCGACGAATACAGGATCACGATTGAAGCTTGGAACATGGAATTCTAAGTCGCTAGGTTTCGCAGGTTGCGACAGGATGATCTACGATGAATTCATCCCGCAACTTCGACGTCGGCGCTGCAGGAGATTTGCTGACAGACAAAGGAAAAGCGGGCATCGAGCGGCTACCTTCTACCAAAGCTGTGGCACCACCAACGAGCTGGGAACGGCTTCATAGTGCTGTGTAAGATGCGCCAACGCGTGATTGGGTGGGCCAATCAACGCAAGGATGTGCAAGCTGAGGATTAAAGGCGTTCTTCAACTATAGCATCATCAACGTGCACCGCCCACAAAGGAGACCCGACGACGAGAAAGAAGCGTTCTACGCACAGCTGGAGCAGACATACGATGGATGCCCACTGCAGGATCTAAAATCGTCATCGGTGACATGAACGCACAGGAGGAAGGAGGAGAATGCTAGACCGGCATCGGACCGGATAGTCTGCACACCGTACGAATGACAACGGCAACGATGCATAAATTCGCAGCCTCCCGCGGAATGGTAACTCAAGCACCTTCTTTCCCGCAAAATATCCACAAGGCACATGGAGATCACCTAACCAAGAAACGGAAACCAAATCGACCACGTTATAATCGACGGAAATTCTTTCCGAATCACGAACGTCCGCACTTACCAGCGAATATTGAATCCGACCACTCACTCGTTGCAGATGCCTGCGCTCAAAACCTCGACGGTGTACAACACGCGTCGAAGTCGGACGTCTGGCTTAACATTGGGCGGCTACAAGATGAGACAGCCCAAGAATACGCGCAGCAGCTGGAAGTGGACTTCAACGGAAGAGCAGCCAGGCGCAGTGTCTCTTGAAAATGGCTGGAGATATTCGATCGCCATTGGTAGCACCGCAACTCGCACTTGGCACGGTGCCCCCGGATCAGAGAAACGACTGGTATGACGGCGAATGAGCAGTTAGTGGAAGAGAAGAATGCAGTGGCGAGATTTTGCAACACCGCACGAGGGCGAACGAGGCACGATATAAACAGACAAACTCGATTTTCCGGAGGAAAAGCGCCAGAGGAAGATCGAGACCGTGAAGAAACGGAGCAACTGTACCGCGCACATAACACACGAAAGTTCTATGAGAAGTTAAACCGTTCACGTAGGGCACTGCCACAGCCTGATATGTGTAAGGACATAAACGGAACCTTCTTACGAACGAGCGTGAGGTGATCAAAGGTGGCGGCCGCACTACGAAGAACACCTGAATGGCGATGTGGCAGACGAAGATGGCGGTATGGTGATGGACCTGGGAGAACGCGCGAGGACATAATTCTACGGCTCCGGATTCCAGGAAATCCAGGAGGAGATTGGCCGGCTGAAGAACAACAAAGCCCCGTGGTTGACAACTACCAGGAGAGCTATTTAAACACGGTGGTGAGGCACCGGCTGAGCGCTGCACTGGGTCATTACAAGATTTGGGAGGAAGTTTTGCCGCAGGAGTGGATGGAAGGTGTCGTGTCCCATCTAAAAAGGGCGATAAGCGATTGTAGCAACCACCACGCAATCACATTGCTGAACGCCGCCTACAAGGTACTTCCTCACCATTTTATGCCGTCGATAGCACCAACTGCAAGGGAATTCGTGGGGCAGTACCAGGCGATTTATGGGCGAACGCTCCACCACGGACCAGGTGTTCGCCATCTGCCAAGTACTGCAGAAATGCCGCGAATAGAAGCCCACACATCATCTATTCATCGACTTCAAAGCCGCATATGATACAATCGATCGGGACCAGCTATGGCAGCTAATGCACGAACACGGTTTTCCGGATAAACTGACACGGTTGATCAAAGCGACGATGGATCGGGTGATGTGCGTAGTTCGAGTTTCAGGGGCATTCTCGAGTCCCTTCGAAAACCGCAGAGGGTTACGGCAAGGTGATGGTCTTTCGTGTTCTATTCAACATCGCTTTGGAAAGGGTTACGAAGAGCAGGGATTAACACGAGTGGTACATTTCAATAAGTCCGTCCAGCTTGTTTTCGCTGACGACATAGATATTATGGCACGTAACTTTGAGAAGGGAGGAAGCTTACAGACTGAAGAGGGAAGCATAAGCGGATCGGACTAGTCAACAACACGTTGAAGACGAAGTACATGAGAAGAGGTTCAAGAGAAGACAAGGAGCCACCACGCGAGTTTGCATCGGTGGTGACGAAATCGAGGTAGAAGAATTTGTGTACTTGGGCTCACGGCGACTGCCGAAAATGACACCAACAGAGAAATTCGAGACGCATAGGCTGGAAATCGTACGTACTTTGACTCCGCAAGACGTCCTGATCGAATAGAGTTCGCCGCCATACCAAACTGAAACTACAAAACGCATAGACCGGTAGTCCCCAGACACGAGACCTGGAGAGTCGGAGGACCAAGCGCACTTGGAGTTTTCGAAAGGAAAGTGTTGCGTACCATCTATGGTGGTGCAGATGGCGGACGGATCGGAGGAGGCGAATGAACCACGAATTGCATCAGCTGTTGGGAGAACCATCCATCGTTCACACGAAAATCGGACGATTGCGATGGGCCGCACGTCAGCCAGAATGTCGGACAGTAACCCGGTGAAAATGGTTCTCGACAACGATCCGACGAGTAAAGAAGGCGAGGTGCGCGCGGGCAAGGTGGATCGATCAGGTGGAAGATGACTGCGGACCCTCCGTAGACTGCGTGGTTCGACGTGTAGCCATGACCGAGCCGAATGAGAAGACTCTTATATACCGCACAGGCCACTTCGGCCTTAGTCTGAATAAATAAATAATAAATCATGCGCGGGTGTGGTGTGGATGTAGTTTGCCCACAGTTTCCACGAGCTTGCGTGTCCAGTGAAATGCTTGCCATGAAGTTCTCGAAGCTCATCTGCCAGTTGAGACAGGGACCGATTACTGGCACCTGCTCGGTCCGTTTGTGAAATTTCACCAACCTTGTCCACCAAATCCACAGTTGTTTGCAGAATACAGCCGTAGAATAAATATGACATGAACCCGAATAACTTCTTCGCCAGCTCAATAAGAAGCTTACTACTAATCTGGCTGATATCGAACGTCTTCGATTTGATGGTTTTGCATATATGAATTTTCCCATATCGTCGTAGGTCGCTTCGCCCCATGTTGGTATTTGGTTTCCTTTCCATCAACAAAGATTCCACGGCATATCATCGGTTTGAAATAGTCCATACGCTCCTCAATATTTCGTCGACGAATCACCTGTAGTTTGCGATGCTATGAGGCTCCGGAGTTTCGCCAACAAATCGACGCTTGAAGAAGGAGGCGGATAGGGACAAGTTGTTTTTCGACTGCGCTTAGCATCATGATTCGTCTGCTCATCGTTTACGTCGTTCTGAGACTGAGACCATCTGTCCGTCATCATCATCTAAAGGATTAACCATGAGATCATCATCGTTACCAAGTGTATTTCTCTCTCCAAATCCAACCATTTTCGTTTTGATGCACGTATTCCTCAGGATAATCGTCAAGTGCTTCGATTTATATTTGTCGGAATCCTCCAAAGCCACACCATTTTCAGCTTACACGATTTTCATAGCCGCTACCGGTGTCTCGGCAGTGTAGCCTTCCATCCTCCATCATGCTAAAAGATAGAAGAATCATCAATAATAAAAGAAATATCAAGTATTTTTCTTCATCAAATTTACCTGCAAACGATCCAAAACAATGAAACCGCAGTTGCTGTTTATTGCGGGCGATGAGAAACGGTATTGTTGTTGTTTTGTTTCTTCTTCTTATTGATATCATAAATTTGAGCAAGGTTGCCAGTTATACGAAAAATTAAATAAATGTTGTACAAAAAGTTTATTTATTGAAGATTTAATCAAAATTAATTCAGCAACCAGGAATGACAAAAAATAGTGTGATACCTGAAGTGCACTGAAATTTATATTTGAAAGCAATTGCATATTTACGATACATCTATTGTTTAACAAACAAAAGTGTGAAAAATCTCAGATTTTGTATAGTTCGATACTTAAAACCCGTACGTTCTAATGCGAAAACTTCATTTACAATTTAATGAATGGTCTACAATACTGTTGGACGGATTTTTCCTGGCTTGATAGAAACGGTTTTGACAGCAGTGTCATTCTACACAGCTTCAAAGCTGGAATTTATTATCTAATTATTATTAAATTCATTATGTTTATAAAGTAACTTACAAACTAGTTCCACCTAAATTTACAAGCAACAGGGTCCATCGCTTGATCCATCGCCACTCTAAACCATTCTAATCGAACCCAATTGCTCTGTAGCAAACTTAATTATTTCACGTATTGTAATTTTGTCAATTGCTGAACTGTTCGGTAATCTATTTTACAGATTTTTGTAATTTTTCCATTGCTCAACCGTCAAAATCACCGAAAATCAGTTAAATTATTATCGAACAGTTCTGTTGTGAGATTTCGTAAATTTACAATTCGCGATTTATTGTGTGGAAATATAATATGCATTTAATTGCCAGTGTTATCAGTTTCACAACATTTTTGTAACTCAACTTAACAAATACATTCTAATGTATTTCTATTATTTCATCTACAATAAAATCTATTGTAAATTTATTGTGTTGTATAGTGATGTTACAATAAATAGTATTGTTTTTCTATAATATTTTTTATTCGGGTAAGTATCTAAAGTGTTAGAGCGCGTTAGAGCATCATTACGCGATCACCCTCACTGTACTGTCATTTTATATTAGTCACTCTTTTTCGCATCGGTCACTATTTTCGGTTATCATTTTGGTGTATTCCGTATCGGTTATAGATAGTAGAATCTATAGATGAGGAAGCATGGTGAGTCGATTTTTTGCCCGCAACGCGCATATGACGTCACAGCCCTTAACGTTTCCATTGAAATCGTGAGTCATGCTCGTTTGGAGACACGTTTGACAGTTCGTTTGGAGACAGAGGATTTATCTTCGCTCATCTATATATTCCACTATCTATAGTATCGGTGACGTTCGACGTTTGATAGTTCATCAAATAGTAGCGCTGTTATCGCGCTGTCAAATTTGGTCACCTGTCAGCTGCGCTACTGTTTTAGCAGCGCGTTTAGTAGCGACCGGTAAAGTGTCAAGTAATTATACTGCGCTGACAAACGGTTTATACTCCCGCATAACAAAAAACAGTTTTACATAAGATTCAAACTTAAAATAAGAAATAAGTCATATATTTACATTTATGTTCATTGTTATTTTATAGTTTGACCTTAATCTCCATCCAACTTTGAACTATGCAAAACTACAACTCAACATTAACACTTAATCTCGCACTTAATTTCAACGTGCAGCAAATGGTCCTCGAAATATTTACATTTTCTTTATTTTTGAAGTAGAACATTTTAAACTGTAAATAAACAAGCTCCCTAATAGTGACAGTATCGTTTGGAGCCCTAGCGTGGTTAGTTATTGTTCTCTTTTTGAAGGGGATTTCACGCTCACAATAATAATAACATCGTTCCAAATTAAACCCAAAGTAACACTTATGGTTATCCAGCATATGTGTGTGTGAGTTCGTTTGTTTTTGACGCTTGTCAAGTTTTTAAAATAGTTTCGCATCGAGCGGTTCAACTTTAATTCGTAGATACGGGTAGTTTTGCGGTATTTGGTTTCTTTTCCGGATCGAACATCTTTCTATAATGTATGTACGTATAGTGTTTTTTCGTGTTTGTAATTATATTTTTATATATGTTTAATATATGCACGAGTGGTACGATTTTCACGAAGTCCGTCCAGTTATTTGGTTTCGCCGACGACATTGATATCATGGTACGTAAATTTGAGAGGATGGAGAAGCCTACATCAGACTGAAAAGCGAAGCTAAACGGATTGACTAGTCATCAACACGTCGAAGACGAAGTACATGATAGGAAGAGGCTAGAGAGTCAATGTGAGCCACCCACCACGAGTTTCTATCGGTTAACAAATCGAGGTGGTTGACGAATTCGTGTACTTGTTCACTGGGACGCCGAAACGATACCAGCAGAGAAATTCGAGACGATAGTGGCTGGAAATCGTACGTACTTTGACTCCGCAAGACGCTGATCAGATAGAGTCGCCGCCGTACCAAACTGACTATCTACAAACGCTTATAAGACCGGTAGTCCTCTACGGACACGAGACCTGGACGATGCTCGTGGAGGACCAACGCGCACGAGTTTTCGAAAGGAAAGGTTGCGTACCATCAATGGTGGGGTGCAGATGGCGGACGGTACGTGGAGGCGGCGAATGAACCACGAGTTGCATCAGCTGTTGGGAGAACCATCGTTCACACCGCGAAAATCGGAAGACTGCGGTGGGCCGGGCACGTAGCCAGAATGTCGGACAGTAATCCGGTGAAATAGTTCTCAACAACGATACTACGGGAACAAACAGAGTGCACAGCGGCAAGGTGGATCGATCAGGTGGGGAGATCTGCGGACCCTCCGCAGACTGCGTGGTTGGCGAAGTGCAGCCATGGACCGAGCTGAATGGAGAAGACTTTTATGTGCAGCACAGGCCACTCCGGCCTTAGTCTGATGATAAATAAATAAAATAATATATGCACTTTCAAATTGATATAAGATTGTAATTATCGTATCATGAAAGAAATTAAGAACAAACATAAATCTACAGCAAAAATTAAACGCAAGGGGTACCGTTGTATAAACATTCCTCGTATGCTTTAATTCGAGGGGCGAATCACTTTGAATTTTGACTGAATCCAAAATACGTATTGATAAAATGCGCCAAAAATATATAATCTAATGCGTTAAAAATGCATAAAATATCAAATGCGCAAAAAAATTCGAATAAAAGCTTCATGCGTTCAAAAATGCGTATAAATACAAAGTGCACTTAGAAATTTTCTTCGGTATAAAATACATAATGCACTGTAAATGCATCAATTCGTTATAAAGTGCGTTTTTCCACAAATTGCACCTGATTGATTTGAAGATATAGACGCCATATTTTGACATTGTTGTTGGCAAAAGTCACAATACTAACTTTTGCCATTGATTTTAGTAAAATTGGTACAACTGACGGAGTTTTCATTCGGTAAAAGACGCTAAACCTAGCGCTGAACTTACCTGCTCGCAATGGTTGTTGCAAGGAAGAGCAAAAAGTGGTTCTACTTTGCAAATTGCGGAATATCCCGAATGGAGGATCGAGGAGAAATAGCTATTTAAAAGTACATACTTTAAATCCCCATGATGTTTCAACCTTCATATTTTTGCAAAAGACATGTATTTGAAGGATATTTGTGCAGCCAGAAATGGAACATCCAGAAATGTGGATCCAAAAGATTGTATATCTCGCCAAAGAAAAGACAACACCGCACATCATATATTGTCTTGTTTTGGAACATGCAGTCCTTGTAGGGATTTTTCGATATTAAAATTTGTGTCGTTCCCCTTGGCAGCGAGAAATTCACTTGGGATGCTTACAGTTGCTTTGCAGACTTTCCACCTTTTCAAATAAATATCATTTCAAAAATCTGATCAATAAATCACCAATGATCATTTTATATTTTGTCAGGTTGCGACTTTTTTTTTTTTTTTTTAATTACCCACCGCTGACCCCTCTACACCAAAAGCTCAGCATTGGGAGCCCCCTGGCAGTGGACTCCTTGAAAAAAAACAATAAAGTAAAAGGATTTAGTGTGAGGACAGTTATAATGTTATTTGAAAGTATAATTTCTCGAGACCCAGTGGAGATAAATTCTCCTTTTAAGGGACTCCTAGAAAATCAATACAACAAAACACACACACACAAATACAAATGTAATCTGGCAGCAGCTATAAAGAACTCCAATAAATTTTGTGAAAACTTTTAGAAATATTTAAAATATAAAGGATGCATTACATGATTGGAAAAAAAACAAAACAAAATTTAAATGAATTCATGTATCTTATTCCTTGAAATGTAGCTTAAGCGAAGTTTTGAAAGTTAATCTGTTTTTCAACTTCATGTTTCGTAGACCATTCGGTAGTAGGTTATAAACTTGAGGACCTTCTTTAGTGATATACGTTTTTTGACCAAGTATCGTGTTTTGCTCTAAAGATTTGGCGCTACGATGAGTTAGCTTGCCTAGTATGTCTTACGTTATTATTTTGAAGGTAAACTAATGTTATTTATGGATGCATGTATCAGCATTATGTAGAATGTCATGAACAATTGTACTGAAATTTAGGAGATTCAGCTAAACCGCGAATTGGAAGTATACCGTGAAACCTATCAGGAGTAAAAAGATCCAAAGTAGGGTGTAGATATGGTAGTTTGTATATAATTTTTTAGGCAGCCTATTTTGTATTAACTTGGCTTCCTTATTCTGGACTCTACAAAGCATTTCCCCATGCAGCAATATTAACGTATTGGAATAATGAATGAATACATCCGTAATAAAAAACTAAGCTAGAAGCCTTTCTGCTGACGAACTCACTAACTCTTCTCATTGCTCCACACAGGACAGCTACTTTATTTTCAACATAATCTATATGTCTACCCCATGTTAGCGTGGAATCGAGAAAAACATAGAATATTTAAATTCATTAACTTTTTGTACATATATTGTCCTATCTTTGGATCATCACAATTGTCTATTTTCTTCTTTGATGAATGGAATACAAGATATTTTATTTTGTAAAGTTTAAAGACAGTAGAAATTATTTGAGAAATATTCCAATAATACCTTTTAGGATCTTGCATTCTATGTCTGCAACAATTTGCCTAGGGCTCTTATTCGGATAGAAATATAGCCGTATCATCTGCAAAGAAGCCGAGGGTACACCTTACACCCACTTTGCTAGTAGACTAGCAAGGTAGACCTGTGGGATTGTTTCAACCACGCCATGAATAGTTAGTAAATATTTACGTCATAATACTTCCATCATGCAATCAAACGGCAAATGATTCATTAAAATAACTATGTTTTCTTTGTGAGGAATAATGAAGGGAATTTGCGAAGTCGAAGAAAATTCTGCTCTTCCCTCCTATGGGAAATCTTATTGCTATCTGTCAGAGTTTGATTGAAACTTATGGCCGCCATCCCCATCTCTCTGTTTTCTTTACTGTGAAATAACCCTATAAAGAACTCCTCAGTGCTTGGGCGAAGAATTTTGCTTCGACTTCGTGAATAATCTAGTTCTAATCGAAAACACAACAAGCGCACGTCAAACTGAAGGCGAAACCAGAAGCGGATGCTGTGATTATTACAAATGCATGGTAAAATATTGAAATACATACACTAATGCGTCAATGCACTGTAGACAAATGCATGAATGCGTACTTAAATGCAACAATGCAACATAAAATGCTTGAAAATACTCCAATGCGCTCCATCAATACTTATTTCACTCTTGAAATGCGCGAGTGATCCGCCCCTCGCTTAATTATAACTCCACAATAATGTTTATTGTTCAAATTTCCAAAAGAAGATAATATGTCAACCTTCTGTTGTATAATATGCGGAAAATTTTGTTCGTGAAAATGACCATTTTTTTATGGTGACAAAACTCACCGTTCTTTCCCTATATTGTATTTTTGTCAAATACCATTTATCGTATTGTCGAAACTATTTGGGGTAGTGTAGAATTATTGTTTTCAGGGATGGTCTGCACTGGCTTAAATAAAATATGGATATTCATAAGTTCCGCCTTATGAAACACCAAAAGTTCATTCCTTAATCGATTCATAAGGCTTCTATGAAACTCATAATCAATAATATTAATTTCATACATATGCCTTATGAATCGCAATACTTTCCTTATGAATAAAATCGTAAGATAATCTATATGTCATTTCATATGTTCATCCAGTTCATCCACCGAAAAAATGGTTTGTTTTGTTTTTTTGCATTCCGCCGACTTTTTAATTAAATAAAACTATTCGGGCGGTTCTTGTCTATAGACAATATATTAAACGCTTCATATTTTGACCGGAGCGGCTCTCTGAATCAGGAAATGTGCAAGTGATGTCTTACTGAGGCCGGGAGAAGTTCGCATCTGTGGAACCACGAAACTACCGATGCGTTATTTGCGGATTGGTGGTAATATGTGCGAAAACGATGACGAAAATTTAGAGCGATTGGTTCCATTTTAGCTTGGGACAGGGACGCGCGGTACACTCGGAAGGGCATAATGCTGAGTTGCACTGGAAAAGAATCCGGTATTCGAATGAAGCGGAGTTCTGGAAACTTATGTGGTGCTGCGTAATTTGAGACGGTGGAAGCTTCCGGTAGCAGTTGGGCCAAAGGATTCGCGCTCCCGGAAAAAAATAAATTCGCGCTATTTGTTTGTCCTGTTGGTTGCTGCTAAGAGATGCTACCATTAATGGCCAGGGTAAGGAGAAGGAAACCAAGTGTTTTGGTGTAATGTCGATGGGAACAATATGTGTGGCCTGTACCCCGGCGGAATGCGGCCGGAGGTTATGTTGTTTCATTGTTTTATTTTCTACTGTCGAGCCAAAGCGATAAATCCGTGGGGTGAGCTGAATGTGGTTGTCCCTAACTGGGGGCGGATGGGTGGTGGTTGCCGGTGCTGGAATGTAAGTGATGCTTGTGATGTTCGATATTGTGGCAAACTTTGTTTCGGCGTAGAGTTGGGAGGATGGTCAGTGCTTCCAGTTGTAGTTGGGTGATGATTGCTTCGGTTGTTAATTACGGAATGATGTACAGTGGATATTGTTGATGTGTTGAAGGATTAGGGTTGCGTCTGCGTTGCTTCTAGTGGTCTTCTTTCTTCGACGTTGTACTAATGGTTCTTTGTTTTTGTTTTTTCTTTTCAGGAATCAGCTATCCTAGTGGAGTTCTCATCGAGTGGAGTAGAGGCAGACGTTGCCGAATGCAGTGCCTTGACGTGACATGGAATTTCGGGTGTTCGGTGAAAGTGATCGAGTGTCTTCGTTGGGGATGAGTACGGTGGTCACGACGATTTGGTCGGCTTCATCTTCCTTTCGAGGGCTGGACCACGGTTGGCGTAAGCCAACGGTGCTAAGCTCCCCCTGGCGGTGCAGCGTCTGACGATGCAAAATCCCGCAGGTCGCCCGAGTGGTGTAGCCGCACCGGTTAACCAGGGGGGCCCTTCATCAACGCAAGTTGGTTAGGGCATTAGCACAGGCAGCCGATGAAGTCGATGAAAGTGCACTGTCCGATTCCATCCTCGGACGGTGTGTCAGATGGTAAGTACCGTTCCAATCTAGATAATTTGTTGACTAGGGACTAATTCTTTTTTTCTTTTTTAGGTACTGATTGACCGATGCCGGATGTCAGATGAAGAATTTCCTGGCAAAACTTTTTTGGAAGATGTTGTCTTAAGTGATTCCTCTGTTTTTGGGTGGGAAGGCGAAAACACTGACGCAGCTGTCCGTTCGTGATTGCAACGAACTTGGGACCATAGAGTCCATTTTGATCAACGCTCACCAACGCAAAACCAGTTTTTTTAATCCATAATACTTTCAAGAAGATTTGCTTACGTCATTTTACATTCGATCAAGCTTTCTGGACTATAGAGCCCCGTAAAGACCGACGAAGACAAAATGTTCAAAATGGCGACGTAAATATCTATCACCAAAACCACCCAAATGGACAATCAAAGTCAAAGCGAACTCACCTGTTATTTTGGTCGGCTTCTTCGGTCTTTTCTCAGTTCCGCAGTGAATCTCAAGGATACCGCAAGCAATGCATTGAGATTCCGACGATCTGCGAAAAAACCGAAGAAGTCGACTGAAGTTGCAGGTAAGTTTGCCTTGATTTTGATTGTGTTTCTGGTGGGGTTTGAAAGGAAAACTTCAGGGATTCCGACGGACATCCTTCAGAGATTCTGACGGGAATCCTTTTGAGATTCCGACGGGAATCCTTTAGGGATTTAGACGAGAATCCTTCAGAGATTCCGATGAGAATCCTTTATAGAAATTCCGACAAGAATCCTTTAGAGATTCCGACGGTAATCCTTCAAGGATTCCGGCGCAAATCCTTCAGAAATTCGACGTGAATCCTTCAGAGATTCGATAAGAATCGTTCAGGGATTCCAACGGAAATCCTCTATGGATTTCGACGGGAATTCTTTTGGGATTTCGACGTGAATCTTTTGACATTACGACGTGAATTTTCTAGGAATTCGACGGAATCCTTCACAGATTCCGACGGAAATCCTTTAGAGATTCCGACGTGAATCCTTCAAGGATTCTGATGGGAATCATTCAGGGATTCCATGGAATCCTTCAGAGATTTCGACAGGACTCCTTGGGGATTCCGACGAGAATCGTTCACAGATTCCGACAAGAATCCTTTAGGGATTTCGACGGGAATTCTTTTGGGATTCCGACATGAATCCTGTTGGGATTCCGACATGAATCCTGTTGGGATTCCGACATGAATCCTTCAGGGATTCCGACAGGAATCCTTCGGGGATTCTGACGGGAGTCCTTCAGGGATTTCGACGTGAATCCTGTTGAGACTCCGACGTGAATCCTTCAGTGATTCCGACAGAATCCTTCAGTGATTCTGACGGGAATCCTGTTGAGACTCCGACGGGAATACTTCAGTGATTACGACGAGAATCCTTCAGAGATTCCGACGAGAATCCTTCCGAGATTCCGAAGAGAATCCTTCAGAGATTCCGACGGCAATCCTTCAGAAATTCCGACGGAAATCCTTCAGGAATTCCAACGAGAGTCCATTAAGGAATCCTTGAAAGATTACGACTCAGATTCTTCAGAGATTCGGACGAGAATCCTTCAGAGATTCCGACGGGAATGCTTTTGGGGATTCGAAGGAAATTCTTCGGAGATTCAGACGGGAATGCTTCAGGGATTCAGACGGAAATCCTTCAGGATTTTGCCGGAATTCTTTATGGACGGGAATCCTTTTGGGATTCCGACGTGAATCCTTTAGGGATTCTGATGTGAATTCTCTAGGGATTCCGACCGGAATTCTTGAGGATTTTTCATAGATTCCGACGAGAACCCTTCATAAATTCCGATGGAAATGCTTCGGCGATTCAAGGCCCAAACTGTTAGAGATTCTTATTCTGGGGACTCTTCTTTTGTCTCACCCTATAATCAGGGTCGTTAAAATTGCTCTAGGGAGAAATTGGATGGAAAAGCTTCCCTTTGTCAAATAAAACCGAGAATAGCAGAACAACGAATGTAATTGCGGAATGGTAGAAAGGAGTGATGGTGTGCAAGAAACGTTCACGCTAGATGTAATTTAATTTACATACACACCAGTATAGCATGTCTCAATACGACAGTTTACAAACACGTACCAGACTTCTCGGAAGCCTACACACTTAAAATAAATCGCCGAATTCGGTAATTGAAATCTCAACAACCAGAACTGTTCGGTAAATAATTTAACTGATTTTCGGTGATTTTGACAGTTGAGCAATGGAAAAATTACAAAAATCTGTAAAAAAAATTACCGACTAGTTCTGATGTGGAGATTTCGGTAAAATTTACCGAATACGGTGAAATGAGTTATGTGTACAGGGCCTTGTGGAGAACAATGCCGCGCATAACCAATTGAAATAATGGTGTTGGTAAATGGTCAGTCTTCTGCGAAGTTACTGTTTGGACCAGAGTGTCGAGAACATCAACGGAATGATGAAAACCCTTGCACTACTGGCTCTGCGCCACGAATTGACACACGCTCTCGAATTGACAAACGCCTAACAGATCTATCAAGACGTGACCGAGAATCATCCTATATAGATCTACTTGGCAATTCTCATCAGCACATGGCGCCATTCAGTGTGGCAAACATGTCACAAAAAAGTTAGAAAAATTCGATTACTGTTTAATGACCACCGATCTTGCCACCGATACATAGAGGTTGTCCTATGTCTACAGCTGATTATGCTACTGTCCCTCGATTGTCCCGATAGTTTGACACGTTACAAATCCTTCAAATCCTAAGATTAGTTTGACAATAGCAGACAAATACTTCGCACGTTGACCAAAAACTGATTGCTGGAGTTCGAAAATGCAGTTGCAAAGCTGATCAAATGCCTCTTCACCCCGCCGGTCTCTGGTTATAGTTTCACCCAGCGAGAAAATCAAAAATACTTCAAGAAACCCAAATCGATAGCAAAATGGCAACGCTAGAGAAGTCCAAAACAAAAGTAAGTAACCATCAGCGTATTTCCAACCACAACATGTTTGTATTTATATAGCACATAAGACTATTACCTATTACTATTTCTTTGTATTTATTTATAATAAAATTAACAAAAATTTCCTGTTTTCGTGGTTTAGTGCTAGCATTGAATGAAGCTTAAACGCAAACTAAAACCATTAGTTCTGCCATACAGTCGATGTCCACGATGAAGAGGATTCGGTGAACCCGTGGTCGGTACCTATTTTCGACGATTTGAAATTGAACGTGCGAACTTACCCAGGAAGGTAAGTCACGGTTTTAGTTTAGATTTAGTTTGCTAATTTTGGAAGCTTACATAAACCTAATCTGCAAATCATATTACATATATTTTTCTCTCTCCGAAGCGCTGCAGTTCTTCAGCAATCCACTGAGTTCAGCTCCAATCTAAAGGATTCTATTAAGCAGTTGTACTCCTAGTGCGACCCATCCACACAATGCTCGTAACCCGAATTAAATCTAAAATCTACGAGACTAAGCCTACACCCACTGCTCAGCTGTCTTCCGCCCAATGCGCCCGTAATACTGAATCCTACGTTTGACCCGACTCAACTAGCCCATTTATATCTGCATTATGTTCACATTCCTCCGAAAAGTCATCACCGACAAGCGGTTCTTAACGGACGCTCGTAGCATGATGGTAAAGTTGGCTGCCACCCAACTAAGCATTACAACAAGGCACGATCATTTGTTGTATGCTGTTACACGACCTGCGATAGGACCCGGTAGGACGGGAGAAGGAAACGAATTTCTTAAAATGCTGAAACTGGACATGATCCGGGTGAACATGAACGGATCATTCGTTCAGGAGAAGAAGTGGATGATTGTGGACAGCGATGGGGAAGACATCCTTCGATTGTGGAAGATCGGTACGTGGCAGTACTTGACAGGGTTTGCTTGCGATAAACTACCAGACTAAAAAACTAAATAAATGCTATTTATGCTTCAAAAAATACTGTATATATAATCATTTTTTTAATTCAAATTTTATTTTCAATTGAAACCTTAAAAATATTCATATGCTGAAAGTAATTATTTCATAATGAAACTTATGAAATTTCATAAGGTTAATCAATGAAAATTTTAAGGTAACTTTAAGATAAACATATGCTTCATTATCGGTATAATTCATTTCAGGTTCATCCAGTTTCATAAGACAACCTTATGGTTTTCAATGTATTTTCTTGTGGAGAAATTTCATAAGGCAAGTTAATGAACTTTGCTAGGTTTTTTTCGGCAGTGTGGGGCCCTCCTTAGCCGTGCGGTAAGATGCGCGGCTACAAAGCAAGACCATGCTGAGGGTGGCTGGGTTCGATTCCCGGTGCCGGTCTAGACAATTTTCGGATTGGAAATCGTCTCGATTTCCTTGGGCATAAAAGTATCATCGTGTTAGCCTCATGATATACGAATGCAGAAATGGTAACTTGGCTTAGAAACCTCGCAGTTAATAACTGTGGGAGTGCTAAATGAACACTAAGCTGCGAGGCGGCAATGTCCCAGTGGGTGATGTAATGCCAATGAAGAAGAAGAAGAAGAAGGGATGGTCTGCATAGTTGAACAGGCATTGTTTCGAATGGTTTTGAATTATACTATAAACAGGAATTTAATAGTCCAAAACTATGCGGGCTCACCATCGGTAATCGTAATCTTATACAACAAAAGTTCAATGTATACATAATGAACGCAGTGGTTCATCCCGAACAAAAAATAAATGAAAATTTTATCATCATAATACTTGATGACATGCCTGGTCACATGTACATGTAACATGTAACATGTATCCTCGTCCCTTTACAGAAATGAAGCTTATGATAAATAAAACACTGCTGCTTGCTGGTCACTGATTAAAGATCGTTCAGTGGCTACCATTGGAAAATCTCACGGGTTATTTATGCATCTTTAATTTATTGATATGCTATATATGGGTTCATTCACAAATTACATAACGCATCAAGGGGTGGGTGGGTACATAATATAGACTTATGCAGGAGTTCATCGAATTCACTCACCCGACGGATTTTGACATTTGAGCGGGTCGTTTTCTCGAACAAAAGTTCATTTTGCGTTCATTATGCGACCCGCTCAAACGTCATAATTTCTTAGGGGAGTTCATTTTGCGTTAGTCTATTGCGTTACAAAATGTAACGATTTGTCTAGGGGTGGGTGGGTTTGTTTAGTTTTGTTACGGGTAACATTTATGATAATAAAACGAAATATCTAATTAAATTCAAATTTGACAGAATTATTATGTACTATGAATGAAGTTCAAGGGGCGTCTCACATAGATTAGATTGAATATATTTACTGAAAATCAATCAAGTAACCAAAGCGACTTTATTTCGATTTAAATCGAAACTAAACAAAGGTGCATTTGATGATTTTAGCAACGCTACAATTACAACTGTCAAATATAATATTGACAGTGCTTGTAAACATGTTTCATATACAGAAGTTTATTTGAAAAAAAGAGGGATCTAGCAAGGGGTAAACCACTCGGCACACTTTCAAAATGCTCAATTGTGCCAACTGTGCCTTATACTGTGCCGAAATGTGCAAATTAGCAACGCTACAATTACAACTGTCAAATATAATATTGACAGTGCTTGTAAATATGTTTCATATACAGAAGTTTATTTAGGATCATATTTACGACTAATAAATTTTATGAAAGAAAATTTATTAGTCGTAAATAACGAACCTAAAACGTACGAAATAATTGATTTGAGACACTAAATGATGATTGATTTACTCTATATCCCCTTGCTAGATCCCTCTTTTTTTCAAATAAACTTCTGTATATGAAACATATTTACAAGCACTGTCAATATTATATTTGACAGTTGTATTTGTAGCGCTGCTAAAATCATCAAATGCACCTTTGTTTAGTTTCGATTTAAATCGAAATAAAGTCGCTTTGGTTACTTGATTGATTTTCAGTAAATATATTCAATCTAATCTATGTGAGACGCCCCTTGAACTTCATTCATAGTACATAATAATTCCATAGATATAATAATCAAGATGTTGGGGTCAGAGCAAATTAGTACTCATTTTATGGTTCCATGTACTAAGATTTCGGTACCCAGTGAAACAAAGCAATGCTTTAGCAATTATACTAATTTTCTTCTGCTGCCAAGGTTATCAACCTGGCTGTTTATTTATTATTTATTTTCCTATGGCTTTTGGACGTTCATGAAATAATTTTGATCATCCTTTTAACTAAAATATATTTGTTTTCAGCTCAACACTTAAAACTTTGATAAGGGTACAAGGCGAATGGATCGTATGCTATTTGGCGTGTGCAAGAATTTAATCGATAGGTGTTTGGCCGAGCCTACGATCGACGACGGCACAACTGTTTGATTTTTGAATTTTTCAGCCTGTAGACATTTTTGTTCAGTTTTCCAGGAGAACTTGCAATCAGTGCCCAAGAATTTGTGAAACAAGATCAATGTAGCACATTTTGGGAGGTTTTTTGATAAGTTGGACATGGTGGAGAAGATGAACATGTTTTTTTGGACACTCATCAACGGAAATTTCACCTTCGACTGTTAATAAATCTCGTACTTTTCATTGAACTGTTGATGCGTATTATCGTTTGCGTGCCAGGTTGTGCTGCTCATGCAAACTAAACTTTGCATTAATTCACGAGCATTCTAGTGAGTGATTTGTGAACACAAAATGTAAGTGTTCGTCGGTACGTCAGTGTTAACGAGGCAAAAGTATTTCATATCACGACAAAAAGTTAGAAGTTTGACATGTCCAAATGAGATAATGACTAATAAAAAATGGCTATTGTATCCAGAGAACCATCATTGAGGAATATTCCCTGACATGTCCAACTTTTCCAACAACTGGTCTAAATGAGAGTATTTTATTTTTTTATTTTTTAGAGTATTGAACTTGTTTTGTAATATCATGAAGCCTAACAACACTTACAGAAGTGCTCAATAACTGTCCCCCGACGAGTGCCAAAGCATATCCTAGTATATCGCCGTAGACAAGTGGCCAATAAAAAAAAATATTCTATATCCAGAAACTAGAAATTTGAGTAATTGTTTTAAGGTGTCGGCTGAGAAATGCAGCAGTTACGATTTTATATTAATTACATGAAATCGTAAATCCGTAAATTATTTTACAAAACAAAAATGTAGTTTTGCCTACTTATGTAGCGAAATGGTATGAAATAAAAGCACGTTTACTCTACTACAATTTTCGAACATACTACTTTTGTGGAACTTGCTCGGTAGATGGTATGACTAAAGCAGTAAATACTACAATTTATTTGATTTTATTTAATTGATTAAACTTTCTTAAGTAAAGCGAAACATCAAATTTTGAGCAAAATTCAAATTTTGTGTAAAGTTTACAACATAAGAATTCTATATTCCTTGCAAGTATCACGCAAAAAAAAGCGTTCCCGAATTCGTGAACAGGCAAAAATACACCGTGATTTAATTCATGGATTCGGGAATACCAGTCACGTTTTCCAGAACGTTCCAGAAAACGTGACTGTGTTCCCGAATCCGTGGCTGTTGTTTAGAAAATATACACTGTGAACTTGTTAGTTCACGAATTCATGAACGCTTTTTCTTTAAAGGATTTTTCAATAGCTATTGCAAATTTTGCGCCGTGTTCGACTCCCATGCAACAAATATTGTCCCACCAAAATATGTTCCCACCAGTTTCTCCATATATGGATGACGTCTGTACTGCAAGAAAGAGCTGTTTGGGGTGTGAGATAAGGTGCAAGAATGGTGTTTTGGATTGTGCTTTTGCTAATTTCCATACAATTGGACGTGTGAGCATTTGTTTTGGTACTTCGAGAAACTTGCACGGTAGAATATTCTTCGGTGAGAAAAGCAATATCTTTTATAGGTACTACATAAGATGGGGGAGGGACCTCTACCAGTGTCGTTTTGGGTCGTGTCCTTGTTGGGAGGTGTCCGGCGCTCGGTGATCTCCCCTTACATAGGCGTTAGACTTGCCATAGGTCAGACAAATAGGTTATAAACTATATAGAGAAAGGTCCTGAATATTTTTTGCTGGCTAGGATAGAGAGGAAGAAAAAATCCACAGTTATTAAGTGACAGTTATGCTCCGGACAGCAGAACAAAGGGATCCGAAGCGACAATCTTTCACTGTAGTAAATAATTTCTTGATTAGGTGAGAGAGGGAGTAAAAATGAGAAAAGAATGAATAAATAATAAAAAATTATTCACAGCTTTGCTGGCTTTTTATTATATTATGATATTTACGTTAAATAATTTACCATTTGGAAGGATTATATAACTTATGAGAGATTCAAGAACGATTTTGATGCTATACAATTATTGAAATACCACAGCTTGTTATTTATATTTCATATGAATATCGCAGAAAATCTGTTAAAAATAAAATCTTCCATGATTTTCAAAATTTTATGAATTCCTTGCAACTTCCGGAGAGAGAAAAAATACTGCAAAAGTTCTATTCTCTGTAGAAACTTCACAAAACATTTCAATAGACTGCGTTCTATTATATGTTCCGAAAATTCTCTTCAATTTCTCCAAACAGCTGAATTCAATCATCATTTAGTGTCTCAAATCAATTATTTCGTACGTTTTAGGTTCGTTATTTACGACTAATAAATTTTCTTTCATAAAATTAATTATTTTGGATACATAAACTCATGTCACGGAAGCGCATTTGTTTCGCACAAGCTATCTTGCATCGGGTTTGGCTATTATCGGTTTTGTCGAAATTCTGTTTGAAATATTAGCGAGTAGCTTTGAGTTTTGTATGAATTAACAGATATTTTTCGTGATTGTATTCCTAACAGTTCATTCTAACTTAGGCTGTGAACCATTCCACCGATTCGTTTAACTTTTAGTTAAAATTTGACATTTCGATGGTTATTTTCCCATCGTGGTTAAAATTTTACTCCGAAGCCGACCCATTTGAGTTTTGACAGATTGATAGTTATTCGGAACGAAATGGATTTGGCGCCAATTTTCTCGCGAACAAAGTTTAACTATCGAACTGTCAAATCTAACCATGCTCCGGAGCAGGGTTATTTTTAACCACGGCGAAATAACCATCGAACTGTCAAATTTTAACTAAAAGTTAAACGAATCGGTTGAATGGTTCACAGCCTTAGTTGTTGTTTGAATACTTATTCAATACAATACAATAAATTACCGAAGCTGCGCTTCTCAAAGTCATCTCTATACTGACTCAAAGGATCGCTATCCAATAAGCAGTAATCGACATTTACTGGTCCTTGGTCAGTACTAAGTTGTATAGGAGCAAATAAGTCTTTGAAGAAAAGAAAAAGATATCTATCCAGTTTTCCGCGAGCGGTAATGGCCGCCAGCTTGCCTGCGGGTTAGTCTCTGATTTGACGTCTGTGGAGGTCAACTGCACCCACCGCTCCGAGAATTCTGACCAATGTGGCATATAAAAAGGTGCTGATTCAGAGAATTCAATCCTTCTTATATACCACATTGATCAAAATGTTCGAATGGTGGGTGCAGTTGACCTCCAGAAACGTCAAACCAGAGACTAACCCGCAGGCATGCTGGCGGCCATTACCGCTCGCGGAAAACTGGATACCACAGTAAATATATGATTTATTCTCGGACTTATTATTCGAAATCGAAGTCAACTCAAGTGGCCGAAATGTACCAAGTACCGCCACAAATCTAAACCAACTAACCAACGCTCTGGAACTAAAGGTCAGAAGTTCAAAAACTAACATAACTACTTTGAAAAGCCGCGCTTCAGGCCATGGAAGATATCCAAAGAATTTCACATGAGAAAACATCAGGATATTTCTACAGGATTCCAAGAAAATTGCGCAGGGCTTCTTGCTTTTTTGTAAACTATCTTTGCGAGTTATTTTACGTGGTTCCTTCAGGTGATAATCCATGGCAATATTGTCATGTCCAATAATGTCTAAAATGAGAAATAAGCTTTTTATTAAAGATGTAAATAACTAATTGAAAAATTTGGAAACTTTGCCATTATTTTTCTGTTGATAAGAAAATAAACAACTGAAATAACCCAAGTAACCGTAAGCATTAAAACGCTGCTTTAATTCAGTTTTATAACTGCACGCAATGCTACTCGTTTAATGCTTATCAGCTCTCAGTGCAGATACAATGCTGATATAATGCCGGAAAAGGCGAATTATCATGCTATTGTAATGCATAGATGAAAGCTCAATTGCTGCATTAATGATGCTTATATAGGGCTAGAAGAGAAAGGTCAGATTTTCTTCGCACGTTTTTTCGGCCGAATTTTTTGGGCACTTTCGAAGAGCTTTTGCGGGCAGCTGATCAGCTGTCTATATTTAATAAACAACTGACGAATCACAACCAAATGATACGGATTAGAAAATTGGGGAAAATTTAAAAAATCTAATTTACCATTGTTAACTAGTGATTCCAGTTATTTATATTATTTAGAAAGTTATGCTGATGATATGTGTTTTGTAATTTTTTCATCGTTGATGTCGTAGAATGTTCTCCATATGGGTCTTGAACCTGGAAGCATGACACAGCTTCCACGAAGTAGTCCTCCCTTGCTCTTTCGGCCACGGCTGCTATTTCATGTCTTGCTGCCGAAAGGTATACTTAAACCATTATCTTTTTTTTTAAGGTAGAAATTGAAGTAGTGGTTGTTGTGCTCACTACTACATACAGAAGTTCCAAATGATTGTTCTGTCAAAATTTTCGGCTGCAATAAACACTGCTTTTATTACGCATTTAATGCTAATGTAATGCCAATTTAATGTGAATAAACATTTTATCTTGCAGCATTAACGATGCTGATATAATGCTGAATAAGAGCTTCGAAACATTTGCAGGGCTGTTTTAATGCTTTGAAGCATCATTGATGCTGATTTAAAGCCTAAAACTAATGCTTACGGTTACTTGGGAATGTCATTGGTAACGAGTAAAACCGATGTTTGCTTGGATAAAAACTACATATTAGTTTTGTCAAACCACTGGAAGGTGTGTTGCAATAATGATCAAATAATACCATTCGCATCAAATCGACTTTATTTCGTTTGAAATTCGCTGCGATCGATAGATGTGAGAAAAAGATATTTTAGTTACTAGATAAAGATTGTCGCTGTCGTCGCTGTCCGGAACATCTTTTGCTGGCGAGGATAGGGGAGCTAAATGTCAAAGAAGGAAAATCCATACGATTTGACAGGTATGTACCACACATGTTTCGGACAGCAGAACAAAGGGAACAGTAGCGACAATCTTTATCTAGTAACTAAAATATCTTTTATGTGAGACACCCCTTGATGAAGTTAATAAAAAGTGCACTATTGCATATTTATCATTTTTGTGAAATTTTTGTAAGACGTTATGCGTCACAGATGAGGGTGGGTGGGTATAAAGAAAATGTTACAAACAAGTCATGGAGGGGTGGGTGGGGGTTCAAATCTGTGTTTTTTTGCGTTATGTAATTTGTGAATGAGCCCTATGTGAAATTGAATTGTGTTACGAGGTAAGATCTATAATGGTCACATTATTGTCAGCTACAGGCCAATTCTGACCCAACGAATTCTTTCCCCAATATCCAACTCCATGGACACTTATGAGGGTGTGCCTGCTTCGTGATTTTTCTATATAAAATCAAATAAATCGCAAGGCTACACATTTTTATCGAACATACCACACCACTCTTCTGCTTAAATTTGTTATGGTTTTTTCAGTGATTTTTAAAAAAATAATGGTGTTTCTTTAGTTTGTAGACTATTTTTGCATATTTTTTTTAGCTTGATTTGTATTCTCTGAAACCTAGCAGGTGGGATATTTTTCAACCATTCAAAATGATTTTCTAGTAAGTAACACAATTTTATACCAAAGATGATTTTCGTTAATTGGTTTTAAACAATTAAAAATAAAATTATAAAAAAAATAAACATCACTCTGGTCTCTCTTCAAATGTCGAATAAAAAACATTAGATATTTTGTTAAAAGTGAAACTGGTTTTTGTAAATTTGTTCGGTAGTACCGTCGTCGGGGGATATAATAAGAACTGATGCAGGTATTTTTTTCTTTTCTTCTTGACGTATTTTTTCTAATAAAACTGACAATCTTTTATAATTTACATTTTTCACAGGTTTATATCTATATGTACTGTCTATTCGGAACAAAGTTAGTACGCTTTTTAAACCGATGTTGGATTTTTCTCCAGATACAGGCAACCCACTTAACTTTGGAAGTAGTGCGCTGGATTCGTCTAAAGATATGCTAAACAACCGGAGGAGAATAAAATAATTTGTGAAACAATTATTGTATTTTTATTGTAATATTGGAATATAATGTATTCTAAATCCTGTTGTATTTCTATTGTAAAACAATAGAAACAGTAATTGAAAACATTTAAAACACAATGTTTTCTATTGTTTTGTCGCTCGAAATCATCCCATTGAAGAACCGTAAAATCAATTGTTTTGCTCCGAATTTTGTATGGAAAATTTTCGATTTTTTTTATTGTAAAGATACATAACAACCCCCCTTTTTAATTGTAAAAGTCCCATTTACCATTCATTTTATCGTGGAAAACCATTATTTCTCATGTGATTTTATTGTCAAAATTCCATTATATTCAATGGTAAAAATTGAGTTTCAAATGGTGTTGTAACAATAAAATTTATGATATTTTAATGATATTTTTTATCCGGGTAGCCCAGGGGGATAGACACTTGAATCATTTGATTCGTTTTCATTTCAAGACAAAATTTTCAAAACGACTTATCTGCTTTTGTAAACAAAGATTCAAACGACGATTTGACGAATCTGATTGCTCTCCCACGCGAACCAACACCATCAATAGGTAGGTGAAGGATTCCGCTACCTGCTGATGGTGTTGGTTTGCGTTGGAGAGCTATTAGATTCGTCAAATCGTCGTTTGAATCTTTGTTTACAAAAGCAGATAAGTCGTTTTGTAAATTTTGTCTTGATTTTCGAGTTTTTCAGAATCTTTTCGAATCATTTGAAATCTTTTGAATTTTTTTTGAAATCTTTTGTTATATCTCGCTTGATCGCAGTAAAATCCCGCCCATGCTTTCGTTTCAGTGTATACGCAATACATCTGTCAAAATTATCCCAAAATGTTGTGAAGTGCAAGGTAAGTTTTTATTTTTATATAATAGATTCATTTTCATTTATTTAGCTTACATCTAAACAGATAACACTGAATCAACAATTCGACGCCACAATACACGGTCCGCGGCCACATCTCTCCATTCTCGATTGCGCCACACGCTCGCTCATTCTGCACCTGGTCCGCCCACCTCGCTCGCTGCGCTGCGTTCCACGCCTTCGTGTGCCTGCCGGATCGGAAGCGAACACCATCTTCGCAGGGTTGCTGTCCGGCATTCTTGCAACATGCCCTGTCCAACGTACTTTTCCGGCTTTGGTTACCTTCTGGATACTGGGTTCGCCGTAGAACTGGACGAGCCGACACACACCGTCCTGTTGCACACCGCCAAAAGTTGTCCTAAGCACTCCGAGTGCCTCTTCGAGGAGCATGGTCCAAGTTTCGTGCCCGTAGAGGACTACCGGTCTTATCAGCGTTCGGTACATGACGCATGACGCGCGGGAGTGAATCTTTTTTGACCGTAGTTTCTTTTGAAGCCCGTAGTAGGCAAGAGTGCGCGTGGGGTAAGAGTACGTTTTCAATTTTTTGAAGTAATAAAAAAAGAAACTAGCGGTACTGCATCAGTTTGACAGGTATTCTGGCCAACTATTATCATGTGTAATTGTAAACGATTTGGATAAACAACAAGGGAGATATGGAGTTAGATAACTTTTTGATCATTTTGCTTAAAATAATTGGATTACCGCAACTAGTATTTCATTACCAAATATACGTTCAATCAGGTGAACATTATACCATTTCGATTAGCTATAGTATAGAGTACTTTGTGGTACAGAACACCAATCCGGTTAGTTTTCCAAAAAGTCAAAACCATTACTTGAATAATTTTTGGCACTGTGGGGTAAAAGTACGCAGGAACCGGTGGGGCAAGAGTACGCATATGAATGTTCAAGTTATGATGTCAAACCCGTATCTCCGGCCGAAATAAGACTTCTTCCAAAGCGTAAAGATCCACGACTAAGAAAAAAGGGACAGAATTCGAAATTATCTCAAGTTTCTAGGATAAGTTGAAGTAATTCGGTGTTAGAAAGGCGATCAAAGCACTGAAGCGAAATGATGAAATTGTATTTGGACTTGTTGTAGACCTAAACATAGTACGAAAACACAATTTCATCTAAATGATAATTTCATTTCATCAAAAGAAACATTCATAAATTACGCAACGTTTAGCTGGGAGGGGTTGCGAGATGTGTGACGATCCATATATTTTTTAGAGGATTCATGCAAATAGTGTAAGATAGGGGAGAGGGGTGATGAAATAGCCAAATTTTACGTTACGTGATTGGTGGACTTTCTAAGAAAAATGCCTTTGTATACGCCACGCGAAACCTGATATATATTTTTACCTCTGTAGTTTTTTGTATATATAAAAAACAATGGTTTTTCGTATGAAAGTGCACATTTTTAGAACCCCCTACCCCTTTAAGAGTTACGTAATCTTTAAACATTCTGTAATATATCTTCTATATAATAAAAATTAAATGGTCTGTGTTCGTATCCGCATAACTCGAAAACGGCTGGATGGATTTTATTCATTCCTTCAGCAGTTACATTCGTTATAGTTTCCGACGGGTTTATATGATATTTCCTCTGTAGAAAATCATTAGTTAAGTTGAGTAAATCGTGAAATACTAAAATGAAGATTTGTATGGAAATTTAGCAAAGGAACTTCTCAACGCGCATTTTCGCCTACTATGCAGGACAACGTCTGCCGGCTCAACTAGTGCTCATTAAACATCAATTAAATGTTATTAACTCTTATTTGTGTTAATATATACTTAAAGCACATGATTGGATAAAAGCGTACTCTTACCCCACCGGTGGGGTAAGAGTGCGTTTTTACTTGGCTTGCAATAAGGGTTCTACTAGAACGAATCTCAATAATTTCAATATTTTATCCACTGGGTAACATAAAGGAAGAGTATATGAATCATCGACACTGGTTTGATATGCAGAAGCTTGCTTCATAAGGGCCACATGATCGATTGAAAACTAAGTGCGTACTCTTGCCCCACTCTACTCTATTATCAGCCTTTAGCAAGGATCCAAGGTAGACGAATTCGTCAACCACCTTCGGAAGTGCCTCCATGAATCTTTCGGAAGTTCCTCCGGGAATTCCTTCAGAAGTTCCTGCTGGAATTCCTTCGGAAGTTCCTCCGGGAATTCCTTCGGAAGTTCCTCCAGGAATTCTTCCGGAAGTTCCTCCGGGAATTCCTTCTGAAGTTCCTCCGGAAGTTCCTCCGGGAATTCCTTCTGAAGTTCCTCCGGGATTTCGTTCGGTAGTTCCTCCGGGAATTCCTTCGGAAGTTCTTCCGGGAATTCCTTCGGAAGTTCATCCGGAAATCCCAACGGAATTCCTTTGGAAGTTCCTCCGGAAATTTGTTCTGAAATTCCTCCGGGAATTCCTTCGGCGGTTCATCCAGGAATTCCTTCGAAAGTTCCTCCGGGAATTCATTCGGAAGCTCTTCCGGGAATTCCTTCGGAAGTTCGTCCGGGAATTCCTTTGGAAGTTTCTCCGGGAATTCCTTCGGACATTTCTTCTAGACTTCCCCCAGAAAATCTTTCGGAAGTTCCTCAATAAATGTGTTGCGAAGGAATTCCGGGAAGAACCGCCGTAGGAATTCCCGGAGGAGCTTCCTAAGGAATTCCCGGAGGAACTTTCGAAGGACTTGCTAGAGGAGCTTCTGAAGGAAATCTTGTAGGTTCCTCAGGGAATTCCTTCGGAAGTTCCTCCGGGAATTCCTTCGGAAGTTCCTACATGAATCTTTACGGAAGTTCCTCCGGGAATTCCTTCAGAAGTTCCTGCTGGAATTCCTTCGGAAGTTTCTCCGGAAGTTCCTCCGGGAATTCCTCCGGAAGTTTCTCCGGGAATTCGTTTGAAGGTTCCTCCGGGAATTCCTTCGGAAGTTCCTCCAGTAATTCCTTCGGATGTACCTCCGGGAATTTCTTCTGAAGTTTCTCCGGGAATTCCTTCGGAAGTTCCTCCGGGAATTCCTTCGGAAGTTCCTCCGGGAATTCCTTCGGAAGTTCCTCCGGGAATTCCTTCGGAAGTTCCTCCGGGGATTCCTTCGGAAGTTTCTTCGGGAATTCCTTCAGAAGTTCGTCCGGGAATTCCTTCGGAAGTTTCTCCGGGAATTCCTTCGGAAGTCCCTCCGGGAATTCCTTCGGGAGTTCCTCCGGGAATTCCTTCGGAAGTTCCTCCGGAAATTCCTTCGGAAGTTCCTCCGGGAATTCCTTCGGAAGTTCCTCCGGGAATTCCTTCGGAAGTTCCTCCGGGAATTCTTTCGGAAGTTCCTCCGGGAATTCATTCGGAAGTTCCTCCGGGAATTCATTCGGGAGCTCTTCCGGGAATTCCTTCGGAAGTTCGTCCGGGAATTCCTTCGGAAGTTTCTCCGGGAATTCCTTCGGACATTTCTTCTAGACTTCCCCCAGAAAATCTTTCGGAAGTTCCTCAATAAATGTGTTGCGAAGGAATTCCGGGAAGAACCGCCGTAGGAATTCCCGGAGGAGCTTCCTAAGGAATTCCCGGAGGAACTTTCGAAGGACTTGCTAGAGGAGCTTCTGAAGGAAATCTTGTAGGTTCCTCAGGGAATTCCTTCGGAAGTTCCTCCGGGAGTTCCTTCGGAAGTTCCTCCGGGAATTCCTTCGGAAGTTCCTCCGGGGATTCCTTCGTAAGTTTCTTCGGGAATTCCTTCAGAAGTTCGTCCGGGAATTCCTTCGGAAGTTTCTCCGGGAATTCCTTCGGAAGTTCCTCCGGGGATTCCTTCGGAAGTTTCTTCGGGAATTCCTTCAGAAGTTCGTCCGGGAATTCTTTTGTAATCGCAGGTTAATAAAAGAACGTCTGTTTTGCTTGAGTGTTAGATAAGAAGTGAAAATTTATTCAAACAAATTACGTTACTAAGCATGTATGGAATCGCAGGTTACTATGTTTCACCAATACTCCTCCCTAATCTTCGATTCCTACAAATTGTTTGAATGCTCGAAGCTTTTGTTTCATCAACGCTTTTGTCAATCCATCTGCTGGCTGTTCATTGGTATTGATGTAACTTACTTCAATTGCTCCTTGGATTAATGCATCCTTCACAAAATGATAGCGAATATCCAGATGTTTTGTTCTTGGCTTATACCTTGGTTTTTCGCAACACATATGGCGGATTGATTATCGCAACGAATAGGGATTATGTTTTTCTTCAAATATTTGCGACTGAAAATGCCTCCACCAAAATGCCTCTTGAACAGTTCAGGGAAAGTGCGAAGTATTCAGCTTCACACGACGAAAAGAGCCACTGTTGTTTGACGTTTCACATTCCAAGATACTGCGCCTCCCATAAACGTAAACACATATCCAGAAGTTGATTTTGTCGAGTCAGGATCTCCTCCCCAGGCCGCATCTGTGTAGCCCGTTAGTACAGATTCACGATCCCGACTGTAGGTTATTTTGTGTCCGCTAGTTCCACGCAGATATCTTATATGATTCGCTTCACTGCATTCCAATGTTCACGTCCAGGGTTGTTGCAAAATTGACTGACTTGATTTACAGCGTAACTGATATCCAATCTCGTTGCTTGAGCTAAATACGTTAAACAACCAACAGCTTCTTGGTATGGAATTTGCTTCATTTCATTTATTTCTTCTGGAGTGCTAGGACATTGACTGGTTTAGCTTGATACTAGCTTCTGTTGGAGTTAGGACTGGATTACAGTTTTCCATTTGGAACCGACGTAATATACTTCTTACATATTGTTCTTGATCAATAGATAGTGTACCCTTTTTTCGATCACGTTCTATCCGCAATCCAAGACAAACATTCGCCTCACCTAAATCTTTTCATCATGAAGCGACTATGCAGGAACTGCTTCAACTTCCTCTTCTGTTTGTTGTCATTCGTAAAAATCAGAAAGTCGTCCACATATATGGTAACAAAAAGCATCTTATCACCATTTCGACGATAGTAAAGGCAAGGGTCAACCTTCGAACAGGACAGACCAAAATCTTTCAATGCAGCGTCCAGTTGATTATTCCAGACTCTACTCGACTGCTTTAGTCCGTAAAGTGCTCTTCGTAACCGACAAACACGTGTTCCATCCTTGGCGAACCCTTCTGGTTGGTCCATATATATTTCTTCATCTTCCAATTTACCTTGTAGAAAAGCTGTGACTGCGTCCATTTGGTCAATATCCAAATTGTATTTCACTGCCACGGCCAATAAATATCGGATGGTAGCATAACGTACAACCGGCGCATAAACTTCATCATAATCAATTCCCGGTCGTTGAGAACATCCCTTCACCACCAGGCGTGCTTTGTATCGTTCGATAGTTCCATCTGCCGCACGCTTCGTCTTGAACACCCATTTGTTACGAATCGGTTTCCTATTATGGGGTAGATTCGTCAAATCCCACGATGCGATTATCCATGAGAGCTTGCATCTCTTCATTCATTGCAGTAATCCATCGATCACGATCTGGTCGACGCAGCGCATCATCAAGATTGTGGGTCGTCAGATAACATTCCGATAACATCATTTGACATCGGGGAACACTGTGGGGAAACAACAGTGCCAGTAAACGAATTAAAACTGACGTAATCTTGATACTTGCCTGGAGTTCTGCGCTCCTATCGCTGCGCCTCTCAGCCCATGTTGCTGCTCAACTGGCCTGTTAAATTGCGAAGGGAGCGCAAGATCATCGTCTTCATCTAGGGATTCGAAATCGCTCTCATCGCTTTCTGATGCATGGATTGGATCTTCTATCTCGACCGGAATTCCAGCATCACCTGCATCGCGTTCTTTTGGTTCTTCGATTGTGTATAGTTCCATAAATTGAACAGCTGGACAGTTATCTATTTGCAAGTTGAAGTTTTGAGGTTTGCCTTCATTAACCACAATAACGTCTCTGCTAATAAAAACTTCTTGATTGGTGGGATTATACAATCTGTAGCCTTTGGACGTCTTCCGCATATCCGATCAGAATAGCTTTATGTGACTTCATGTCGAACTTTCTCTTTTTTGCTTTGGGATATGCACCAGTGCTGTTGATCCGAACATCTTGAGATGACGTAAATCTGGCTTTCTTCCGGACCATGCTTCTTCTGGTGTTATTGCATCTAATGATCTCTGTAGGACTTCGGTTTATCAAATATGCTGCCGTCGAAACTGCCTCTGCCCAAAACTTCTTTGGTAATTTTGCATCGTTGAGCATGCTTCGGGCTTTCTCCACGAGTGTCCGATTCATCCTCTCTGCTACTCCATTCTGCTCTGGAGTGTATGGACAAGTTCTTTGATGACGAACTCCGTCCTTCTCTAAACTGCTCTTGAAAAAGTTTGTTCACATATTCAGTACCATTGTCCGTTCTTAATATCTTCAATTTTCGTTCAGTTTGGCGCTCTGCCATTGACTTGAACTTTGTGTATGCTTCAAAGGCTTGGCTCTTCTTCTCCAAAAATACAGAAACACCTTCCTTGTTGCATCATCTATAAATGTCATCACAAAACGACTGCCACCTATTGACGGGACTTCTATTGGGCCAACCAGATCTGAATGAACTAAATCCAATGCAGCATCGGCTCTTGATGAACTTGATGGAAACGGATTGCGCGAATGCTTGCCTTCAATGCATGCGATACATTCTGGAACAACATCATTCTTCAACTCGATTCCATCCACTATCGTTGCAAGTTTTCTTAGACTTTGATAGTTCAGGTGCCCCATGCGTTTATGCCAAACTTCGGAGCTAAATGTTAACATCGAATGTTCAGCTTTCCGGTTCAATCTATACAGACCACCAATTTGCGTTCCAGAAGCAATAACGTTGCCGTTGTTTTCACGTACCTCGCATTGGTCAGCAGAGAAGACTACAGATAAACCCTTTTCACATATCTTGCTGACAGAAAGAAGGTTCGTTGCCAGTTCTGGAATCTGCAGTACGTTTTTAACTTCGATTGGACCTTCTTCTAGTTGTAGGTTCATCACACCCTTTGCTACGGACATCATACAACCATTGTTGGCAGTTCCAACGGGATGTGACATTTGCTGCTGTTTCACAAAACCTTCGGCACATCGGGACATATGACAGGTGGCTCCTGAGTCAAAGTACCATTCTCGTTCATCAACATCACCCATTGCAAATACTCCGCATAGTGCCTTGCTTGTCTTCGGGTGTTGCTGCTGTTTCATCGGACATTTTGCTGCATAATGGCCTTGCTTCTTGCAATTATAACACGAACTATCTTTCTTCGTTGGCCCATTGTTACTTCTACGTCTTGATTTTTGATGCGAATAAAGTGCTCCATCGCTTTCGCCGCTTTTCGGAGTAGCCTGAATTTTGACATCTTGAAGAATTTTGGCTTTCACTGCGTCTGATGTCAGGGCCGTACCAGAGGCTTCCAAACCCATTATCATAGGCTCGTAATGATCAGGAAGTCCCATTAATAACAACGCCGCCAACCAAGAATCGTCAACCTGAAATCCGATGCCTGCTAACTTATGCGCCGTCGACATGAGCTCATCCACGTAAGCTTCCACACTTCGACAATCCTCCAATCGTATCGATGTCAACTTCCTCAACAAAACCAATTTTACGCGTTAAGCCATTATCTTGAAAAGCATTTGCAACTTCTCCCAAGCTTCTTTGGCAGTTTTGCATCCAAAACTAAGCTGTAGTTTGTAGTTTCCAAGCTTAAGCATATAGTTGCCAACGCTCGCATGCTAACTTCTCTATCTACATTTTCATTTGCTTCTGGCATCACAGCTCCCCATGAACCTTCACGAATTAATGTCATTAACGCCCAGGTAGTATAATTCTCACGACCACGGAGCCTTTCAATAACAGGTAGGCCAAATCCACTGATCCGAGTGCCTCTAGCAGCTACTGATCCTGGAATTATTCCTCCACCGTCTCCACCACCATCGCCACTACCAGTAGACAACTCACGGTTCATGTTCATAGTTCTGCTCAAGCCATGACCAATTCTGGGCCCATAACCTTTTGTAATCGTAGGTTAATCAAAGAACGTCTGTTCTGCTTGAGTCTTAGATAAGAAGTGAAAATTCATTCAAACAAATTACGTTACTAAGCATGTATGGAGTCGCAGGTTACTATGTTTCACCAATAAAATCCTTCGGAAGTTCCTCCGGGAATTCCTTCGGAAGTTCCTCGGGGAATTCTTCCGGAAGCTCCTCTGAGAATTGCTTCGGAAGTTTCTCCGGAAATTCCTTCGGAAGTTCTTCCGGGAATTCCTTCGGAAGTTCCTCCGGGAATTCCTTCGGAAGTTCCTCCGGGAATTCCTTCGGAAGTTCCTCCGGGAATTCCTTCGGAAGTTCCTTCGGGTATTTTTACGGAAGTTCCTCCGGGAATTCCTTCGGAAGTTCCTCCGGAAGTTCCTCCGGGAATTTCTTCGAAAGTACCTCCGGGAATTCCTTCGGATGTACCTTCGGGAATTCCTTCGGAAGTTCCTCCGAGAATTAATTCGGAAGTTCCTCGAGAGAATTCTTGGAGGAACTTCCGAAGGAATTCACGGAGGAACTTCCGAAGGAATTCCCGGAGGAAATTCTCGGAGGAACTTCCGAAGGAATTCTCGGAGGAACTTCCGAAGGAATTCCCGGAGGAACTTCTAAAGGAATTCCGGGAATTCCCGGAGGAACTTCCGAAGGAATTTCCGGAGGAACTTCAGAAGGAATTCCCGGAGGAACTTCAGAAGAAATTCCCGGAGGTACATCCGAAGGAATTACTGGAGGAACTTCCGAAGGAATTCCCGGAGGAACCTTCAAACCAATTCCCGGAGGAACTTCCAAACGAATTCCCGGAGGAACTTCCGAACGAATTCCCGGAGGAACTTCCGAACGAATTCCCGGAGGAACTTACTAAAGAATTCATTGAGGAACTTCCGAACGAATTCCCAGAGGAACTTTCTAAAGAATTCATTGAGGAACTTCCGAAAGATTTTCTGGGGGAAGTCTAGAAGAAATGTCCGAAGGCATACCTGGAGGAACTTTCGAAAGAATACTTGGAGGAACTTTCGAAGGAATTCCCGGAGGAACTTTCGAAGAACTTGCTAGAGGAGCTTTTGAAGGAAATCTTCGGAAGTTCCTCCGGGAATCCCTTCGGAAGTTCCTCCATGAATCTTTTCGGAAGTTCCTCCAGGAATTCCTTCAGAAGTTCCTGCTGGAATTCCTTCGGAAGTTCCTCCGGAAGTTCCTCCGGAAGTTCCTCCGGGAATTCCTCCGGAAGTTCCTCCGGGAATTCCTTTGAAAGTTCCTCCGGGAACTCCGTCGGAAGTTCCTCCAGGAATTCCTTCGGAAGTTCCTCCGGGAATTCCTTCGGAAGTTCCTCCGGGAATTCCTTCGGAAGTTCCTCCGGGAATTCCTTCGGAAGTTCCTCCGGGAATTCCTTCGGAAGTTCCTCCGGGAATTTCTTCGGAAGTTCCTCCGGGAATTCCTTCGGAAGTTCCTCCGGGAATTCCTTCGAAAGTTCCTCCGGGAATTCCTTCGGAAGTTCCTCCGGGAATTTCTTCGGAAGTTCCTCCGGGAATTCCTTCGGAAGTTCCTCCGGGTATTCCTTCGGAAGTTCCTCCGGGAATTCCTTCGGAAGTTCCTTCGGGAATTCCTTCGGAAGTTCCTTCGGGAATTCCTTCGGAAGTTCCTTCGGGAATTCCTTCGGAAGTTCCTTCGGGAATTCCTTCGGAAGTTCCTTCGGGAATTCCTTCGGAAGTTCCTTCGGGAATTCCTTCGGAAGTTTCTTCGGGAATTCCTTCGGAAGTTCCTTCGGGAATTCCTTCGGAAGTTCGTCCGGGAATTCCTTCGGAAGTTTCTCCGGGAATTCCTTCGGAAGTTCCTCCGGGAATTCTTACGGAAGTTCCTCCGGGAATTCCTTCGGAAGTTCCTTTGGGAATTCCTTCGGAAGTTCCTTTGGGAATTCCTTCGGAAGTTCCTTTGGGAATTCCTTCGGAAGTTCCTTTGGGAATTCCTTCGGAAGTTCCTTTGGGAATTCCTTCGGAAGTTCCTTTGGGAATTCCTTCGGAAGTTCCTTTGGGAATTCCTTCGGAAGTTCCTTCGGGAATTCCTTCGGAAGTACCTCCGGGAATTCCTTCTGATATACCTCCAGGAATTCCTTCGGAAGTTCCTCCGAGAATTAATTCGGAAGTTCCTCGAGAGAATTCCCGGAGGAACTTCAGAAGGAATTCCCGGAGGAACTTCCGAATGAATTCCCGGAGGAACTTCCGAAGAAATTCCCGGAGGAACTTCCGAAGGAATTCCCAGATGAACTTCCGAAGAAATTCCCGGAGGTACATCCGAAGGAATTCCCGGAGAACATCCGAAGAATTCCCGAAGGTACATCCGAAGGAATTCCTGAGGAACTGAAGAATTCGGAGGAACTCGAAGGAATTCGAGGAACTTCTGAAGGAATTCGGAGGAACTCGAAGGAATTCCAGAGAACTTCGAAGGAATTCCCGGAGAACTCGAAGGAATTCCGGAGGAAGAATTCCCGGAGGAACTCAGAATTCCCGGAGGAACTTCCGAAGAAATTCCCGGAGGAACTTCCGAAGGAATTCCCAGATGAACTTCCGAAGAAATTCCCGGAGGTACATCCGAAGGAATTCCTGGAGGAACTTCCGTAAGAATTCCCGGAGGAATTTCCGAAGGAATTCTTTCGGAAGTTCCTACAGGAATTTCTTCGGAAGTTCCTCCAGGAATTCCTTCGGAAGTTCCTCCGGGAATTCCTTCGGAAGTTCCTCCGGGAATTCTTTCGGAAGTTCCTCCGGAAATTCCTTCGGAAGTTCCTCCGGGAATTCCTTCGGAAGTTCCTCCGGGAATTCCTTCGGAAGTTCCTCCGGGAATTCCTTCGGAAGTTCCTTCCGAATTTCCTTCGGAAGTTCCTCCGGAAGTTCCTTCGGAAGTTCCTCCGGGAATTCCTTCGGAAGTTCCTCCGGGAATTCCTTCGGAAGTTTCTCCGGGAATTCCTTCGGAAGTTCCTCCGGGAATTCCTTCGGAAGTTCCTTCGGGAATTCCTTCGGAAGTTTCTTCGGGAATTCCTTCGGAAGTTCCTTCGGGAATTCCTTCGGAAGTTCATCCGGGAATTCCTTCGGAAGTTCGTCCGGGAATTCCTTCGGAAGTTCCTTCGGAAGTTCGTCCGGGAATTCCTTCGAAAGTTTCTCCGGGAATTCCTTCGGAAGTTACTCCGGGAATTCTTACGGAAGTTCCTCCGGGAATTCCTTCGGAAGTTCCTTTGGGAATTCCTTCGGAAGTTCCTTCGGAAATTCCTTCGGAAGTACCTCCGGGAATTCCTTCTGATATACCTCCAGGAATTCCTTCGGAAGTTCCTCCGAGAATTAATTCGGAAGTTCGTCCGGGAATTCCTTCGGAAGTTCCTTCGGGAATTCCTTCGGAAGTTCGTCCGGGAATTCCTTCGGAAGTTTCTCCGGGAATTCCTTCGGAAGTTACTCCGGGAATTCTTACGGAAGTTCGTCCGGGAATTCCTTCGGAAGTTCCTTTGGGAATTCCTTCGGAAGTTCCTTTGGGAATTCCTTCGGAAGTTCCTTTGGGAATTCCTTCGGAAGTTCCTTTGGGAATTCCTTCGGATGTTCCTTTGGGAATTCCTTCGGAAGTTCCTTTGGGAATTCCTTCGGAAGTTCCTTCGAATTCCTTCAAGTACCTCGGGAATTCCTTCTGATATACCTCCAGGAATTCCTTCGGAAGTTCCTCCGAGAATTAATTCGGAAGTTCCTCGAGAGAATTCCCGGAGGAACTTCAGAAAAAATTCCCGGAGGAACTTCCGAATGAATTCCCGGAGGAACTTCCGAAGAAATTCCCGGAGGAACTTCCGAAGGAATTCCCAGATGAACTTCCGAAGAAATTCCCGGAGGTACATCCGAAGGAATTCCCGGAGGTACATCCGAAGGAATTCCCGGAGGTACATCCGAAGGAATTCCCGAAGGTAGATCCGAAGGAATTCCCGAAGGTACATCCGAAGGAATTCCTGGAGGAACTTCCGTAAGAATTCCCGGAGGAATTTCCGAAGGAATTCCCGGAGGAACTTCTGAAGGAATTCCCGGAGGAACTTTCGAAGGAATTCCCGGAGGAACTTTCGAAAAAATTCCCGGAAGAACTTCCGAAGGAATTCCCGGAGGAATTCGAAGGAATTCATGAAGAAGTTTCAAGAAGTAATTTCTGGAGAAATTTGTCCGAAGGAATTCCTGGAGGAACTTCTAAAGGAATACCTGGAGGAAGAATTCGAGGAAAAACTTTCGAAGGAATTCCGGAATGAACTGCCGAAGAAATTTCCGAAGGAACTCCTTCCTTCGAAAGTTCCTCCAGGAATTCTTTCGGAAGTTCCTACAGGAATTTCTTCGGAAGTTCCTCCAGGAATTCCTTCGGAAGTTCCTCCAGGAATTCCTTCGGAAGTTCCTCCAGGAATTCCTTCGGAAGTTCCTCCGGGAATTCCTTCGGAAGTTCCTCCGGGAATTCCTTCGGAAGTTCCTCCGTGAATTCCTTCGGAAGTTCCTCCGGGAATTCCTTCGGAAGTTCCTCCGGGAATTCCTTCGGAAGTTTCTCCTGGAATTCCTTCGGAAGTTCCTCCGGGAATTCCTTCGGAAGTTCCTCCGGGAATTCCTTCGGAAGTTCCTCCGGGAATTCCTTCGGAAGTTCCTCCGGGAATTCCTTCGGAAGTTCCTCCGGGAATTCCTTCGGAAGTTCCTCCGGGAATTCCTTCGGAAGTTCCTCCAGCGGTTCCTTCGGAAGTTCCTCCGGGAATTCCTTCGGAAGTTCCTCCGGGAACTCCTTCGGAAGTTCCTCCGGGAATTCCTTCGGAAGTTCCTCCGGGAATTCCTTCGGAAGTTCCTCCGGGAATTCCTTCGGAAGTTCCTCCGGGAATTCCTTCGGAAGTTCCTCCAGGAATTCCTTCGGAAGTTCCTCCGGGAATTCCTTCGGAAGTTCCTCCGGGAATTCCTTCGGAAGTTCCTCCAGGAATTCCTTCGGAAGTTCCTCCAGAAATTCCTTCGGAAGTACCTCCGGGAATTCCTTCGGATGTTCCTCCAGGAATTCCTTCGGATGTTCCTCCAGGAATTCCTTCGGAAGTTCCTCGAGAGAATTCCCGGAGGAACTTCCGAAGGAACTTCTGAAGGAATTCCCGGTGGAAATTCCGAAGGAATTCCCGGAGGAACTTTCGAAGGAATTCCCGGTGGAACTTCCGAAGGAATTCCCGGACGAACTTCCAAAGGAATTCCCGGAGGTACATCCGAAGGAATTCCTGGAGGAACTTCAGAAGGAATTCCTGGAGGAACTTCCGAAGGAATTCCCAGAGGAACTTCCGAAGGAATTCGGAGGAACTCGAAGGAATTCTGGAGAACGTCTGAAGGAATTCCCAGAGGAACTTCCGAACGGATTCTCGGAGAAACTTCCTAAAGAATTCATTGATGAACTTCCGAAAGATTTTCTGGAGGAAGCCTAGAAGAAATGTCCGAAGGAATTTCTGGAGGAACTTTCGAAAGAATACTTGGAGGAACTTTCGAAGGAATTCCGGGAGGAACTGCCGTAGGAATTCCCGGAGGAGCTACCGAAGGAATTCCCGGAGGAACTTTCGAAGGACTTGCTAGAGGAGCTTTGGAAGGAAATCTTGGACGATCTTCAAAAGGAATTGCTGGAGGAACTTCTGAATGAATTCCTGGAGGATCTTCCGAAGTAATTCCTGCGTTGAGGTACTTCCGAAATATTTTCTGGGGGAAGTCCGATAAGAATGACCGAAGGAATTCCTGGAGGAACTTCCCATGATTAACTGGAGGAACTTCCGAAGGAACATTCGAAGGAATTCATGAAGAAGCTTCAAGAAGTAATTTCTGGAGGAACTTCCGAAGGAATTTCTGGAGCAACTTGTCCGAAGGAATTCCTGGAGGAACTTGTGAAGGAATACCTGGAGGAACTTCCGAAGGAGTTCGTGGAAAAACTTTCGAAGGAATTCCGGAAGGAACTGCCGAAGAAATTTCCGAAGGAACTCCTTCCCTCGCTCCTTCCTTCGAAAGTTCCTCCAGGAATTCCGTTCGGAATTTCTTCCTGGAATTTCTTCGGAAGTTCCTCCAGGAATTTCTTTGGAAGTTTCTCTAGGAATTGCTTTGGAAGTTCCTTTGGCCCAAATATGCTTTTCTTCTCAGATTATTGGTTTTGCCATGATATGACTACTCTACAAACGTAATGCACCTTATCACGAAATTTGAAATTTGGTTTTTTTTTTCAGGTAGATCTCAAATGCGCTATTAGCTCAGCAACGTCTTCGATGAGATACGTTACAAGAGTCCTGTGTCGGTCTAGATAATAGGCTCGAGCATCCAGGATTATCCACTACTGAGCACAGCTTTTAGCCAAGTCAGGCGAATCCAAACAAAAGGAATAATAAAATGATTTTCTTCGGAATTTAAAAAAAACTTCCTTTAAAATCCCAAAAGAATTTTCCATTTGTAGTCCAAAAAGTATTCTCTCCGGTATCAAAAAAGTATATTTCCCTCGGAATCTCAAAAGGACTCCCTTCGGAATGTCCAAAAGGATTTCCTTCGGGAAAAAGGGAGTTTCTTCGTAATCTCAAAATAAATCCCTTCGGCTACAAAGACATCCCTTACATTGGAATTTAACGGGAAATCGAAGGATTTCAGACGGATTATATTCAGATTCCTCGGATTCTTGAGGCATATTTATTACATACGTTAAGCTGGTTAAGCTTTATCCTCGGCTTTATCATTGTTTGCTTTTTCTTCCTCAATTGTATTGATATGAGGTATCTACAAAATATTACGCCTGGAAAACTGGAAGAGTTTCTTGGTGGAACGCAACACACTGTCGTGTTGGGTTGGGACGCAAAAAAAAACTAAAAATCGAGCTGAATGGAACACATTTGCATTCTTTTTTAGGACGATGAAGGTTATTGCGGCGAATCGTTCAAATCTAAAATAAAATATTGTTTTCACTGAAAGACTGTTACATATTTCTATTTCATAATTTCTTACCTTACTACTGTACCCTGTTGCGAATGAAATTGTTATTTCATTAGTGAAAGCTTATCGAATCAGTTTCCGCAGCAAGAACAATTCGATCAGCACGGACAAGTTTTCGAAACGCATTTTTCGACAATTTCATGGAAATAAAACATCACAAAAATGAGCTTACTCGAGTTTAATCGAACTACGCAGGCGACCCTAATAACTTTTTCCTTGCTGCTTTGTTACACCCGGATAATAATACAAACAAACGGTTACATCCGCAGCTGTCGTTCGATATGCTAGTCGGTTTTCATTTGCATCTCGATCAAGCATAGGCGCTGGTCGGACTTCAATTAATGGGCCTGGTTCGCTCATCTATAGAACCTGCTTTGTCCTGATGTAGGTATGTAGTTTGTACAATAGCCATCCTCGTCGACGCCCCGACGTTTGTACCCAGTTCCAGCTCGATATCGCGACCTACGAGATTCTAATACGTGAGTGAAGCATTCATTTTCAATCTCACATTCCTCGATCTGAACGAATCCTTGAATAACATATTCTTCAATCCTCTTCTTTGTGGCAAATTAATAGTATCACAGTCTAAACTAGCCCCTATAGTAGAAACTGTAAATTTCGTTAGAAAATCGATGCAGTTTGTCCATGACGTTCGGATCCTTGGCGACCAATCAGAAACTGCAATGCAGCAGCTCTTTCCAGTGTTCCTGATAGTGCTACCGATGAGACCTGGAGGAAGATAGAGGAGCGAAGAGAAGCCAAAGCCGCGATATAGCGATCGAAAACCAGAGGAGCCAAAGTCTTAGCCCGCCAACGATACGCGGCTCTTGAGAAGGAAGTAAAACGCTCATGTCGACGGGACAAGCGAGCGTGGGCAGACTCTCTGGCCGACGAAGGAAAGAGAGCCGCCGCAACCGGGGACATTCGCCTCCTCTACGATATCTCACGACGCTTAAGCGGGGCGAAGATGAATGCAACGATGCCTGTGAAAGACGCGAATGATCAGTTATTGACCGACCCAACTGACCAGCTGAAACGCTGGTTCGAGCACTTCGAACAACTTTTTCAAGTACCAGCCAGGCCATCACGCCCTCCTTAGCCGTGCGGTAAGATGCGCGGCTACAAAGCAAGACCATGCTGAGGGTGGCTGGGTTCGATTCCCGGTGCCGGTCTAGGCAATTTTCGGATTGGAAATTGTCTCGACTTCCCTGGGCATTAAAAGTATCATCGTGTTAGCCTCATGATATACGAATGCAGAAATGGTAACCTTGGCTTAGAAACCTCGCAGTTAATAACTGTGGAAGTGCTTAATGAACACTAAGCTGCGAGGCGGCAATGTCCCAGTGGGGGATGTAATGCCAACGAAGAAGAAGAAGAAGAAGCCAGGCCATCACCACCTCGGCATGATCTGCCTAGGATCTGACGTATAACACGCGTCAATACCGAAGCTCCATCACTGCTAGAGATTCAAACAGCCATCCAAAGCATGAAATCAAATAAAGCCCCAGGGGTCGACCGCATATCAGCCGAGATGCTCAAAGCTGACCCCATGACATCCGCTCAACTACTGCATCGTTTATTTCATAATATCTGGGACACCGCAACTTTCCCGGTTGACTGGATGCAAGGTATCTTAGTAAAGGTGCCCAAAAAGGGTGACCTGACTGTATGCGATAACTGGCGAGGCATTAAGTTGCTGTGTACCGTTCTCAAAGTTCTGTGCAAAATTATCCTAGCCCGGATTCAGGAGAAGATCGATGCGACTCTCCGGCGGCAGCAAGCCGGATTCCGTGCCGGAAGATCCTGTGTGGACCATATTGTCACGCTCCGCATCATTCTGGAGCAGGTCAACGAATTCCAAAAAGCTTTCGACCGTCTCAATCACGAGAATATGTGGGGCGCCCTGAGACGCAAGGGAGTTCCTGAGAAAATCATCGGCCTCATCGAAGCACAGTACGAGGCCTTTTCGTGTAGAGTGCTGCATAATGGGGTCCTGTCCGACCCTATCCGGGTCGTAGCTGGTGTGAGGCAAGGATGTATCCTATCACCGTTACTGTTCCTCATCGTAATCGATGAGATTCTGGTAGGTGCGATTGACCGTGAACCAAACCGCGGGCTGTTATGGCAGCCTATAACCATGGAGCACCTAAACGAGCCTCTTTCTCAGCAACGCCTATCCCTACCTCCCCGTGGTGCTGGCCGGGGTACGAGCAACCTTAGGGAGCATCGGGTAACCAACCCCGGTGGGAACTATGGTTGTACGGTGACAGGGAACGTGAAAGGGAGTTTGCTCCTCTCTTGGGTGCAAGTCTGAACGAGCGTCTGTTCTCCATGTTAGAAGCGGCTCACAACAGCATCTGTTCCTCATGTTAGGGGCAGCTGATCATCGTCCGAGTGCCAGCGAGGGACTGTAACAAATTCGCGCAGCATAGTCCACCGGAAATTTAGGTGGCATGGCGCTCAGAAATTTAGGGAGCTTGTGTCAGGCCCTGGTAGTCAGCCTTGAAAACAATCAATGAATAATCAGCAAGAGAATAATATATGCCATTTAATCAAACTTACCATTAATCATTTCATTCGCAGTAGCACACTGTACCGACGAACGAGGACTGTCCATGGTTTAGGAGAAACTCCTTGGTTTATTCTGCAGAAGCTGCAGGTTAGCTAGATTTTCCGCTGATAAATATTCGTTGTTATGCTTTTGCTGATGCAGCTCGCCAAACGAAAGTCCGCATGCACTGTTCACCGTTGAAGACTGTTGGGTTTTCAGCAGGCCCCTTCCATCCATATCGAAGTCTCCAATAAGAGGAACTTGCTGGAAATCACTCATATTGGCATCGAACGAAACGCGATTTTTGCTGCTGCTATTGCTGCTACCGCTGCGAACAGCAGCAGAACCAGCCGCATTTGCCCCACCGGGAGTGCAAAAGCTGGTGGAACTGGTCGATGCTGCTACGGCAGCTGCAGCGCGGACCTGATAGTTGAACTCCTCTTCGTTATCGTAATCACAATCGTATAGTCGAATATATCGGTTCCATTTTTGCTCAGATGATTATCGTGATTATTGGTTCCAAGAAGCTCAGATGATTATCGTCGCTCGAGTCCAGATCCGAGAGCACCACGGTGTGGCCACCGTTCATGTTCAAACTGCCGCCATTAGCACTGCTTCCCAGGAGCCCACCAGAGGCTTGACTAGAAGATGCAATCAGGTGATGGTGTTTGCTGGAGTTGTTGGTCGCGGTGCCGGCACTGCTGCTATTCCCAATGGATTTATTACTACCCTGCGGGGGTGTGTAACTAAATGTGACCGGCACGAATATTCCGAACAAGATTCCGAATATACCGTCTTTGTTTATGTTTTGATTTTTTTAAACTTTTTTTTATTATCAATCTCGCCACACTGAACAAAAACGTCAATAAGGCGAGAAAATAGTCAAAAAAGATTCAATCTCGCCGAATCATTTTAAATCTTTTGAATTTTTTTTAAATCTTTTGAATGATTTGTAAAATGATTAAAGTGTCTTCCCCCCTGGGGTAGCCTCATGATATACGAATGCAAAAATGGTAGCTTGGCTTAGAAACCTCGCAGTTAATAACTGTGGAAGTGCTTAATGAACACTAAGCTGCGAGGCGGCTCTCTCCCAGTGTGGGGATGTAATGCCAATAAGAAGAAGAAGAAAAACATATTATACCCCTAAACAACCCAATTCTGTAATGGCCAAACTTACGGAATTTTCAGCAAACTTTTTGTATTTGCGGATTATCAGTAAATAGTTGTCAAATGAAATGACAGCTTGACTCGCTGAAATTTTCAGTAATTTCTTTTGCTGAAATGATTGCTGATTGCTCATCTCAGCAAAATTCAGCAAAATTATGCTGATTTCTGAAAATTTCTGAAAAAAATTGTGTGAGATAGAAGTTTCATTTATGAAATAGAAATTTAATATTGGCACTATGTGTTGATAAATCGCTGATAATTGTAATTTTCTTATATGAAAATCGAATGAAAATATTCTTAGTTTTGGACAGTGCAACCAGAGCCGTAGCGTGGTCTCCCAGCGCCCTTGGCAAAACTTTTATTAGGCGCCCTCACTCCTGCAGATGTTCAAAACAAAGAGCGTGCTAAGAGCAGGGAGATTAAAATTTATTTATTTTTTGCGGGGAGGATCTAATAAACATGCATATGTTCCAATAAATAGAAAGAGAGGGTTTTTTTTAAACCAGAACATTTCAAGAAATCCCTTGAAGTTTAACGATTTTCTGAATCTTTCCAATAAAACCAATGCAAGTAAAAAAAACTAGACTCAGTAGTGCGTGGATTTACGACACAAAAATAGGATTTAATTAGGTCAATAAAATAGTTCTCTATTGTGCCAGTCGGTGGTTTGATTGCTATCGAACCTAGTCACATCAAGAAGAACCCTTTTATGGAGAGGATTGGATGACTTTCGGAATCGCCATAAGCCCTTTTGATAACGAAAAATCCAAATCTCTTTCTAGCATTGTCACCTCGTAATTTTGGAAAGGCGTACACCCAGGTTTTTTTACACGGTTTGGTTTTGGTCGTTTAAGATCTTCAGCATCAATGGAACAATGAGTTAACCGTGTAAAAAAAACCTGGGTGTATTTCCGTTTTCAGTGGTTTGATGTTACTGTAAATGTATCAGCATGTAGATTACGAGTAAAGGCTACCTTACACCTCGGGAAAATTTTCCGGAAAAAAAAAATTAAGCGTTCAATGACGAAAATGAAGCATTTGACGACGATTTGATGATTGTTCGTGCTTTCCGTATCACCTTAAAAGCTTTACCAGTTTATAAAGATTACACTTGATCAAATGCGATCCCAAAATTTGTCTGCATAGAATGAACGAATCTATCTCAAATTCACACAAATTTCTTACCAGTACTTCCGTATATCTATTATTAGATAACGGTTTGGATTTTTTAGTCGCGAACAAAAACTATATCTAGATTACTTTGAGAATAGGTCGTATGTGCAAACGATAGTTTCTCTTTGGTCACGCTCTCTTTCGCTAATATATCGGCTAGTTTTGCATGATTTGCTACATTTCCACTTTAGCATGATAGACAAAGCTATTGTCTTTGGATATCGGACAAGAAATTCGAAGTAAACTTTTGTATAGTTTCGTAATAACCGAAAGAGAATAGATCCAAAGAGAGACTCTCTTTTACACATACGACCTATTTTCAAAGCACTCTAGATATGTATTTAATTTACGACGATGCGTGAGAAAAGCTGGGACGAACAATAGCTGTCGTTGTCAGGACGCCGTAAGACAAAATGGAGTTCGTGGCGTGGTACGCCCGTCGGTTCGGGTGGGGAAGTACCTTCCGGAATACGTAGAAGTCCCGGCACCTCTGGGTAGGATTAGAGGCCTGAATAAGAGAAACGCGGATAGGTGTGTGCCGCCAATCGAACCGTCAAAAATAGCAGCCAGTCGAGCAGGAGACCTGTCAAGCAGCCAAAATGTTGGCTCAAATACTGAAAACGGCCAAATTCGATTTTATGCCATTTTTCAATAAACAAGATTGAATGTATTTTGCGATAGTCATTTATAGATTATGAAATGAAATTCCATTGTTTATTGGATTCTATTGTTATGTGATGTGGACACATAAAATAGCGGATTGTGAGATTTTATCTACTTTAATAATTTCTTCCTTTTCATGTGTTGTTCTTAGATGAAGCAGATTGAATGCAGTGTTGGCAGAGTCATATTTTCTATCCGCGTTTCTCTTATTTAGGCCTCTAGGTAGGATGTTAGCCGGGTCGGTGTTTCTCACTTGGCAGGTCTTGCCAAGCTCGAGGTCGATCGGCTTGTACACTACGCACCGCTCGCTGCAAGTCGTCTGCCGACTGGATAGCTCTTAGAACTGGCCAACAGTTGTCAAACCTGGAAACGATTAACCAAACGTCGACCAGCCAAATAGTAATTCCTGGAAGTATTGGCTCCGGAGGGGCACTTAGACACGCGGATAACTGCCGGCAACAGGACGCCGAGTAGCAAGGTGGCATTCTCGTGTTAATAGCACCTACAGTTGGTGATAGGCGTCGAAAAGGCGCAATCACCACACACGCGCGTAGCTGAATTCCCACTTAGTTCGTTCCCAAACGTCACACTATCGGAATGACTATTTGGGTTGATTTACCACTTATCTCTAAATTCAGAGTTTCACGAGGAATGAAATAAACTTCAAAAATGCGAGTTGGCTGTAGGTTCTTATAGTATCTGATATCTCGACTGATCGCTCTCTTCCTTTTTTGCCTTCTTCATCGAAGCAAATTCTGGACTTCGGCGCCTCCCTAAGGCTTGGCGCCCTTGGCGGGGGCCAACCCTGCCAACCGCACGCTACGGCGCTGAGTGCAACATATTTTGGACACCCAAATGTACACATTTTGGATACCGAATTTCTAATTTACACTGGTCAATTGAGCCGTCTTATCTTTCGATTGGCATGCATCAATGAGAAGATTTTTGCGTTTTATTGCGCTTTTTGCACTTTATAAGAGTTTTTTTTCTCACAGTTATCTTTTTCTCACACTCAATACACTCGAAAAAGTTTTATTTTCCGTGTATAATATTTTTGTGTGAGTGCGCAATCTGAAAACAAACAGACGTCAAATCATGGCGGGAATCGATTTAGTGTACACGCTTACATGTGACTAACGAGTAATGGGTTATAATTGGGTAAATTTCAGTAACGTGTGCGTTGTGAGATTTTGAGTGATGTATACTTCGAAGCGTAACGCATTGTAACGCTCGCCTTTTTGAACAAACTAATTTCCCGAAATTTCATCTAGATACAAGTCTAAATATCACTATTTTTGCGCGGAAACCAGTGGAACAGATGCTGAACAATATTATTTTCCTGAAGCCGATGGGAAATTAGAAGCGGCATTGATTTTAGCTCGGGTTCTAGCAGGCGAGCTCACCAACATTACCGCGAATGAAGGCGAATGACACGTCGTTTTGAAATTTTTGTTTTTGTTTCTTCGGCGAGTTTACCAACCACAACTCAAACAAGACGCCTTGCTGCGGCCCTGAATAAGGCATTTTATGAGACAGATCGAAACAGATGTTTTTCTCGTGTTTATCTACACGCTTAGTTCAGTTCACCCAAATATGGGTGAAGAGTACCTAAAATCGCCAAAAAGTGCACATACCTAGATATGGGTGAAATGCCCTTTACCCATATATGAGTGAACGGATTTCACCCATATATAGGTACTTTAATAGGACAAATTTATTGGTAAAATTCACCCAAATTTAGGTAATTTTTTCGTCGTTGTGCCTTACATTCAGAATGTACTTTTAAATATATATAAATAATGCTCTGTTAGGCCAGAGTGTTGAAAAAAAATACATTTATTTACTTTGGATAATTAATTACAATGATTTCACTTTAAATTCACACTTAAGACTGCCTGAATTTCCCTAACGAAGAACCTTTTATTAATTAAATCTACTTAGTCAGCACAATCGGTCTCGGTACGAAGTCCCCGTCGATATCGTTCGATCCGTTGTTGTCCGCGTCAGCTGTTTCCTCGTTGCTAGCCGGATGGGTGGCTACCTGTCTCCTCCGTTGTCCTCCTTCTCCTGTACATCGTCCGCTGGGTCGGTCGATGTGGCATGTTGGGTGGCTAGGTTTAGAATATCTTTTCCTAACGCCTCCCCCCTTAAGTATCAAGCGTCCTCGATTGATTTTAGGAGCTCGAACCTTGGTGTCGGAAATGATATCGTCTGCTTCTTGTTTGGATCCTTTCCGGTAATTGCTTGGGTATTGGTGAATGCGTTGGCTGTTGTATTTTCTAGGTTATTTACTCCAATAAGTTCTGGAGCTTTTTCGTGGTTTCCATTAGTGTCCTTTCTAAATATTTTCTTGTAACGAAAAACAATGAAGAAACAAAGAAATGTTAAAACAAGGAGGATTGCGCCTCCGAATGTTACCCTTTGATGTGTCTTATTCAGAGAAAGCTGAGTCTCGCTGAGTACTTCGAGGTTTTGAATCCGCTGCATAAAGTTATCTTCTTCGCTTTGGTTTGTAGTTTGTGTTTTGAATGGGTTTGCTGTAGATCGGGATCAAATATTCCTCCATGTGGATTACATCTATTTTGCCGGAGAATGTGAGATTGCGTACTCTGATAGTACAGTTCCCCATCTCTATTACTGTGGGTTCGTTGATAATTCTGGAGCTTCCACATGAGTCAAATACCTCTGTAGTTTCTGTAGTGTCTACTAAGATGACTCCGTTGATAGTTTCTATTGCTTGAAAACTTTGTTTCGTTTTTCTGAATGTACATTCCGGTTTTTGTTGTGTTAGAATTTTGTAGATACATTCGTCTTCGAGTAATTTGTTGCCTTCGCATATGTCACAGTTTGATGTTTGGGGAGTAGATAAGACTGCCATGTTTAGCCACAATTTTGATGTTCGTGTCTATTCTTGTATTGTTGATTCCCAGGGTGTGTAGTTCCAGCAGGTCGTATGAAGTTTCGTCTAGGATTGGGATCTTTATGAGTATGCTTGCTTGTCCTCCGCTGATACCGATACTTGCTGAGCAGTACTGAAAAATTTCATCAAGGTAGTTAAGCAATTTTCTGATCTCTTAGTTTTCCTAAAATTGCCCGTTTTTCTTCAATAGAAAGAATATTTTTGTTTATGAGCCCTATTCTTGAGAATTCTATTTGTTCTTCTATGGATTCTAATATGTGGATGATTCTATCTACGTTCCAAATAAGGTTGATGAACTCTAAGCTTGATTTCATATTTTGTACAGTATTTGCTTCTCTTGAAATTTGGGAACTAATTTTCCTAAGGGATTCTGTAATATTGTTAATTTTGCTTTTAAAAGTTCGTTAATTTGGATTTGTTTGTTTTGGTTTAGAATAATTTTGTTCTCCTGATTCTTTAGAATTCCTAAGCTCTCATGTATGATTTCTAGGTCTTCTTCGTCAGGGTTACCCTGCAATGTATTTAATGGCTGATCCTAAAATGTTAACGAGTGCTCGTTTTGTCCTGTTTGGTATTAAGCCTGCTAGCTTCTCTTTAGCTATTCCTAATTTCTCCTTAAGTGTTTGTTCTAAATGTTCTATGGAATTAAATGAATGCATGATTTTGTCTACATATTTTATGTTATCTTCAATCGATATTAGGTCAATTTTGTGTATGGTACGATCGTATCCGGTTTTTATCCTTGTAGTTTTTAGTTTTACGGCAAGAAGTCCATTGTTGTTAGGTATTTCTTTATAGGTAGTAGCGTTTATCATGTTGATGATGGTTAATCTGTAAAAGAATGTGATTTAATTTCGTTATTACTTTTAAACGTCGTTGTTGATTTATAAATAAGTTTTAATTTTTAATGCGATTTTATGTGTTTTGACGTCGTTGGCGTATTTAAATGTTAAATCGTTATCCTCTTTGATGGTTGTTATTTTGTATGGGCTTATGTCTTTGGTTATTCTTTGGGTGATTTTAATGTATTTAGCATCTCCCGGTTGTAGTTGTTTAGGCTGATCATTATTTTTATTTAGTTCTTCATATTTAGCTTTTCGTTTACTGGGTTCAATTTGAGCTGCAGTTTGCAAGTTTTTATTTTTTCAGAAATTTCTTCCATATCTGTGGAGTGGTTGAAAACTAGTTTGCGCGGAAGGTTTTTGATTGCCAAATGGAAGCTATTATTATAAATATCTACGGCGATATTTACTTGTTCTCGCGTAGCCAGACTATTGAATTTATATTTGTTCGTGCGGAATATTTCGATAAGTGTGGAGTGAAACCGTTCCACAATACCGTTTGAATTGGAACTACTCGCGAAATGGGATTCGATTCCTAAATCATCAAGAAATCCGATAAAATCCAAAGACCTGAAAGATGGTTCTTGGTCACTCACGATTGTGTTTGGTCTGCCAAACTGCCTAATATGTTCCGTAATAGCTTTTTTAATATCTACTATTGTTCTCGATTCCAAAGGTATGGCGTTTGCGAATTTGGAAAAAGAGTCAACTATGGTGAGCCACTTCTGGCCTTTTAGAAAGAAGATATCTATGTGAACTCGATCGAAAAGATGGTTGCCAAAAATACTCTTTTTTATAAGTTTTGGAGGCTTCCTGTCATATTTGGCTTTCTTGCAGATGTCACAGGAGCTTATCAAAATTTTTAACTTTCGTTCGAGCTGGGGGAAGAAAAATGTTAGTAAAATCTGATTTTTATTTTCTTTGATTCCTCTATGTCCTCGATTATGGGTTTCCCTGACGATTTCGTCTTGCTGCTCGTCAAGTCGTATGTCTTCTAGGAGGATTTCTGAAATGAAAATCTTAAATGATCTATTAGGTGAAATGTGTTTTTTGTAGGTTTCTTGTACCATTTGAACAAGGGTTATGGGGATTTTGAGACAGTTAACTCCTTTAGGGTTGAGGGTGCGTTTGAAAATATCCAAGATTGATTCTTCTGTATAATTTTGTTTGACTATAATGTGCCTATTGTATTTTGGAAACACTTGTTCGTGGGCCGTGAGTTCTATGGTTCCGTATTTGAAGATTATTTGGTTCCTAAAGACGTTTATTGGTCTTTCGGTACACGGAATAAAGTAATCATCACTTGTATCCGCTGAATGTACTGTCATACCGTCGCTTTCATCGTCTGATGGATCATTCCCTTGCTCTGAGGGCTCTACATCCAGAGATGCGTGCGAATTCGCATTCAGTTCTTGCTTTTCTCTATTCTAGAAAGAGCGTCTGCCACGACGTTTTGACTTCCTGGTTTATAAATCAGGTCGTAGTTAAATTCTTCTAATGCAAGTTTACCTCTTATTATTCGGTCATTTGCGTTGGTAAATGAAAATGTTAGTGGTTTGTGGTCCGTAAACATTGTGAACTTTCTACCATGAAGATATGGTCTGAAATGGTTGACAGCCCACACAATTGCTAAAAATTCTTTTTCGGTGGTAGAATACCGTTCTTCAGTTTTATTTAATGTCCGTGAAGCATATGCGATGGGTCTGTCTTTTCCCGCTGGGCCTTGTGACAGCACTGCGCCTATTGCATAATTGCTTGCGTCAGTTGTTAGTATGAATTCTTTACTAAAATCAGGATAAATCAATACTGGATCTAGCGTTAAGAGTTCTTTGCATTTTATGAAGCATGCTTCTACTTCTGGAGTTATTACAAATTCCGTATCCTTTCTGAGGAGTTTCGTCAATGGTTTTACAATCTTAGCAAAATCTTTGATGAATCGCCTATAATATCCTAATATTCCAAGGAACTGGCGGATTTCTTTCTCGGTTGTTGGGATTGGCCATTCTTTGATAACTTTGATTTTATCACTATTGGGCCGTACTCCTTCTTCCGATACTGTGTGTCCCAAAAATTGAGTTTCCTTTCGGAAAAACTCGCATTTGCTTAGCTGAATTTTCAATCTCGCGTCTTTTAGTTTCTGAAAAACTATCGCTAAATGTTTCTCATGCTCTTGGAGAGAACTGGAGAATATGATAATATCGTCCATGTAGACGAAGCAACATACTCCTATCAAATCTCTCATAATGCAATCCATGACTCTTTGAAAAGTAGCCGGTGCGTTTTTCAAACCAAACGGCATGCGGGTGAATTCGTATTTGCCGCCGTTTACTGAAAAGGCCGTCTTTTCCATGTCGCCTTCCTCCAATTGAATTTGGTGGAAGCCAGAGACTAAGTCAATGGTTGAGAAATATTTTGCCCTTCCCAGTTTATCAAGGATATCTGTGATTTCCGGGATGGGGTATTTGTCGTTAATAGTTTTTTCGTTTAGTTTTCGGTAGTCGATAACTAAACGAAACTTTTTAAATCCAGATGCGTCGGGTTTCTTAGGAACAACCCATACGGGGGATGTGTATGGTGAAATTGATTCCTTTACGATGCCGTCCCTCAGCATTTTCTTAACCTGCTCCTGTACCTCCTTTTCGTACACATACGGGTATTTATACGATTTTGAGTGCACTGGAATGTTGTCTACTGTACGAATGTGGTGTTTAATTTTGTGTGTAAAGGACAGTTTGTCCGTTTCCATAAACAAGACATCTTTGTTTCGTTTGATAGCATTCCAAAGCATTTTTTTCTAATGTACTCATGTGATCGTCTCTAATCTCGTAATTTGTGAGGTCGATTTGTTCCAGTGATTCGGTCAAATCGAACGGATCATTTGTAGCTATTGCGTTGGTTTTACTATCCTTTTCGAGATCAAGCTCATTGGAATTGATTTCGATTGGAGCTTTTGCGTGATTTTGTACTGCTATGTAAGCTGAATTATTCAAACTTTTATAGAGTCCTGGTAAAATAGTAAACTTATCGTGAGTTTGTTCCTCCTCGATTAGAAATTCCCCATTCTTTGCTGTTTTTACTTTAACAAATTGAAATTCCTGCTCAGTGAAATTTATTTTATCGTTGTCTGGAAACCTTTTCTGCATCTGAATAGTCTTCCTTCCCACTTTCAGTAAATTTTTCCGAATATCAATTTGAGCGTTCAAGTCTCTGAGAGACTCATATCCAATTATCCCGTCGAAGAATTTATGAAATTTAAATATGTAAAATTTAATTTTTTTATTAATTTGGAATGGATCGAAGGTAGCTGATTTCGTGATATTGTGCATTCCACTTATGTTCGTTACTTTTATTCCATGTTCATCCTTACAGTTTTCTATGTTCACATGATCGGGTGAAAGGTAATTTTGTTCGCACCTGTGTCGATCAAAATTTCATTTCGCCTCTTCGATGTTTGTATGACGACGTAAGGGATAAAGTTGTTGCTGTTTATCTTTTTATTTGATGTGCTTCGCCCACGTGAAAATTTAACTCGTCGACAAAGTACTCATCATCATCTGACTCCAAAACCGAGTCGTCTGGTTGTTTACAGGGGTTTGGGTTTCAGATTCTTTTGCGTTCGAATTTCTGTGTTCACATTCCTCTTCGTCATCGTGGTTATTCACTTCCATCCTGGATTTCGCTGTTTTCATAGAGACATCGTCGTCCTGAATAGGTTTTTGGTATCTAAATTTTCCTGAGTTTGATTTGTTATGGTCTGAATATTGGTTATTTTTCTGGTTATCGCTTCTATTTGGACTAAATTGTGGTTTATTTTGGTGCCCTGTTTGTTGAAAATTTGGATTGTCCGTTCTATTTTGATTGAATGCTTTTTGGTTGAAATTCTGAATTTTCGGGTTACCCGTCCCTTGCCTATTCTCCAGTTTTTGCCTAAAAGATGCATTTGAATGTTGGGTAGTGATCTCATGAGCTTCCTCTAATGTTTTTGGCCGATAACTTCGGACGTACATGGCCAAATTCTCGCCGTTCAGTCCGTCGATGTATCGTGTTAGAGACATCAAGCTAATCAGTTTATTGACTGCTTCAGTTGAAGATCTATAATCTTCCATCTGTGCTGCTGTTGATTTTATAGCGGTGTCGATAGATTTTACTCTGTGGAAATATTCATTGAGGGTGTATTTTCCCTGCTTAATAAAAAATAAAGATTGGATGTGAGACGTTATGTCTCTTCTGTCCCCAAAGGCATTCAAGAGGACTTCCTTGATATCTGCCCATTCTGTTGGGTTCCCCGCGGCTATAAGGACTTCCCTAGCCTCGCCGACAATTTTTGACTTGACCACCCTCATAATCTGTTTATACGAGGGCTCAAGTTCAAAGTCTTCAAACAAATCAAGAGCTTCTTGGGTGTCTTTGACCCATGCTAGCGTCTCTTTTTTGTTTCCATTGAAATTAGATATTATATTGATTTGGTCGGGTATTTTAAAATTCATAAAAGGATTATGCATCTTCCGTTGCATCGAATTCATCGTTGCGATCAAGCTGTTCTGGTTATTTGTAAGCTGAGCGACTTGTGCTAACAGCTGTTCGGGTGTGACGACCTGTGGTCCCGCCGGAGCGTCAGCGTTTGATACCGCTGCTGAGTCGGCGTTTGAGTCCGTCATCACGTTTAAATTTGATATATTTCTGAACGTGAACGTGCACTTAATATGTTTAGACGAGCGAAAAGTGACTACGTCCGTTTAATTTTTATTTTCTCTATGATAATTTAGCGAGCAATTTGTTCGAGATCAATATGCACTCTCACTCTCACAGGTAATCTCACTGTTTGGCACTTTAATAAAGTAATGTAGTAATTTTAAATTGGTTACTTACAAGATGATTTGTTGTTTCATCAGGGAGTCTGTGTATAGTGTGGTTAGTTGTAGGTTGATGTGGTGGGTCCTTCCTTCGCTCCGAATCACACAAACTGGATGATATGCGCTCCCCAGTGGCTTCGCCGATGATCCGGTTATTCACAATGAATGCTGCTCGGGTTGGTGTTTCGTGCGTTGCTATGCTTCCAAGCGCAAATTATTTCTCGAAGCTGCGCTTATATTCACTAGGTTTTTCTTCTGGTTTTTCTTTTGTATCACTGGATTGTCACTTTAGGTAGATGAGCTTATATTCACTAAGCTCACTCCGGTTTGTGCTATCACTGGATGTTCACTGGTTTAACTAAGTCTGGATTTTCCTAGATACTTAGGATTTTTTTTTGTTGATTAGCACAGATTTTGCACTAAGTATTTTATTGCACTTCAGAAGTTTTATTTGCACTACTTCCACACACTGCCATCGACTGCGCCAATAATACTCTGTTAGGCCAGAGTGTTGAAAAAATACATTTATTTACTTTGGATAATTAATTACAATGATTTCACTTTAAATTCACACTTAAGACTGACTGAATTTCCCTAACGAAGAACCTTTTATTAATTAAATCTACTTAGTCAGCACAATCGGTCTCGGTACGAAGTCCCCGTCGATATCGTTCGATCCGTTGTTGTCCGCGTCAGCTGTTTCCTCGTTGCTAGCCGGATGGGTGGCTACCTGTCTCCTCCGTTGTCCTCCTTCTCCTGTACATCGTCCGCTGGGTCGGTCGATGTGGCATGTTGGGTGGCTAGGTTTAGAATATCTTTTCCTAACGTATATATATATATATATATATATATATATATATATATATATATAATAAATAACAGTATTAGAACCACAAAACAAACAAATTTATTACAATATATGAAATAAATACAATTAAGCATGATATCTAGATTGCTTTGAGAATAGGTCGTATGTGCAAAAGAGAGGCTCTCTTCGTTCACGCTCTCTTTCGCTTGTACATAAGCTAGTTTTGCATATTTTGCCACATTTTCATTTCAGAACGCTAGACAAAGCTAAAATCTTTAGATATCTGCCAAGAAATCTGAAGTAAACTTTATTGTAGATCTGTAATAATCGAAAGAGAATGGAGGCAAAGAGAGACTCTCTTTTGCACATACGACCTATTCTCAAAGCACTCTAGATATAATCTAGAATGGAATGGCAGCTAGCGTTGTACTGGACCAGTCGGTGCAACTTGAACTGATGGAGGAACTGACAAATAATTGCTCCAGAATCTCTATAGCGGCCATTATCTCTGATTCAGTACAATCCGGTATGATGGAACCATTCCGTCAAATACCTGAGGATTATTGTTTAAAGTTACCTATTATTGTTATTTTTCGATATAAAGAAATACCTTACCTTTCGGGTGCTCGTAATCCAGCACTGCTCGATCATAAAACAACAATCTCGCCAGCAATAATTCATATACAGGGCATTTTGTTCATAAAAATCAACGCCCGTTGGAACGCGTTGAAATAGCAGATACAGTTGGGTATCGGTGGTTGCCACGGTGCATGAAAACAGCTGTTTCGGAGACCTCATTGTCGAACCAACTGTTGCGAGGAGAAAATTTGTTACTGTGAGAATATAGATGTGAATTATATTCAAACTTACCAGATACGGGGAACTCATTTACTGCAGATTTGGATGCCGGTTAGCCACCGCATGTCATTGTATAATAGTCCTGGGCTTGTCCTGTGGCCGCTAGGCAACCCGACTGCTAAATGGTGGTCTGCTGGTACTGGTCGACATTATGCTGTCAACCTCCGGCTGTGGTTCAATGATCCATTATACGTATTGGAACAAAGGTGCTCAAGTTAGTGAAATTTATTAAAACTTACCTTAACGGTACTTAGCGGATTCACAGCTCCGGGGTTGGGTTGCTGGATAGTACATTCTGCGGTACATCCTCGGTACAGAAAACATAATAGATATAAGAGGTCGTATTTTACTAACTATTATTGCAATAACCATGGTTAACGAATGCCTTCGCAAGAAATATGGGTAATTTTTGACGTATACTACGTCTAAGGGGAAGACTCAGATACAGGGTGTAAAACCGAAATTTACAAATTCGAGACCGTCACAAAATTAGGATAGATTTCAAACGCTAATAGCGTCTTTATCTTTCGATGGATTTTCGACATTTGCTTATCAATCGATTCAGAAACTCTCCAGCAATTTGCCAATTATATTGATACTATTGATTATCAACGTTAAACTATTGAAAATGTTGTTTCTTTCCAAACCGGTTGAAAAATTCAGAAATAATCAATCCCGTTCATAAATCCCCAACACGGACATCAGATTACAGTAAGGTACGGGCTTTTTGATCCACTGCGTCGTTTTCCCTGTGTATTAAAAGCCCCGTGTTTCGCGTGTGCGCGTCATTTTCATTTTGGATGTCACGGCGAGCGGACCAGGGCGACCAGAAGCGGTCCTAGTGACAACGGCTATCTCAGCGGTTGTGGTGCGGATGAAATTTTTTCGCTCGGTGGTGGTGGCGGTCGTGGTAGCAGTAGCACAATCATTTGCATCCGTGTTCCATCTTCGGCGGATCTGGCAATCGACGGCGTTCATTGAACCGAATCATTGGATGGCGCTCGCGCAGCCCAGTGGCTGCTGTTGATAAGGCACATAAGTGGAAATTAATCGGTTCTTTTCAGGACCATCATTATATTTGGGAGGAAGTTTAAGTTGAAATAATTTTTCTAAAGTGCAACCGCTAGGAACTGGAAAATTCTTCGGTGAAATTTTCTAGCGTATTTCGGAGTTATATGATTTTAGTAATTGAGAAAGTTGAGACGAACTTTCTTCATAGAACAAAGCATAATTGTTTGGCATCGGTAGCGGAATCATAGCTTTAGTGCCGGTCCGACCATAGGCTGTCAGCGGAAGATTGCTACAGCAATTTATTCACTAATGTGACGTTTGCAACGATTTAGAAGTTGTCGGAACAACATGAAATTTTCCCGCGAGACTCTAACTTTGTATTTTTCCTGTTGATGATTGAAAAAGAAATCGGTTCCGAGATGAACTTTATTCAAAGCGCAACGCTAACGTCGGTAGTTGAATCCCAAGCAAGTATCGGTAGGAGACCATGCAAACAATTAATTCGCATTATGACTGAAGAAAATTGTATGGCGTCAGTATTGATGTTTGCTACAGATTTTTGACGTAAACTACGTCTAAGGGGAAGACTCAGATACATGGTGTAAAACGGAAATTTCCAAATTCGAGACCGTCACGAAAGTAGGATAGATTTCAAACGCTAATAGCGTCTTTATCTTTCGATGGATTTTTAATCACTAACTCTGCAGAAGTCAAATGATGGATTGAATCTTATGAATTTTTGCGTTACTGCTGCCGATTTACCGCAACAATCTCATAAATTTACTCTCAGTCAAACCAAATTCCTCCAATGAAAAATTTAATGCCCTGAAAATGACAGATTTCAGATCATGCGGATTCGTAATCACCAACACAACAGCAACCATTCGATAGTCAGAATATCACAAGAGTATTTCACTCAAATGCAGATGCTGGCTCTATGGTTTTACCGCTTCTCTGCGACAGATTGCCATCGTTGGATTCTCTGTAGCAACGATCCTATTACGAGCGCTACCTACGCCATCGGTGGGAACGAAGAGCGTGCGTCAGAAGGAGAAGCTGCAAAAATGTATTCGCATGGATAGAAATTAAACCTGAAACTAGTAGCAGTCTATCTACTAAAATTATAATCTTAAGAGGAATTTTCACTGGTATTGATGCTATCCATGCGAATAAATTTTTGTAGCGTCCCTGACGCACGGTCGTGATTCCGCAACCGACGGAAACTATCAGCCATCACCAAGCGATTAATATGAACTTTGATCAAAAATCGTCTCGCCTCAAATTATGGTTTAAGAGCTGCTTTCATTGATGACAGATAATCAATGGTACTTCAGACGCAACCGTTGCAGAAATATTGCGAGAACAGAGAAAACTTCTAATTTTGCGGAGCAAAAAAGAAGAAGACTGAGTGTCGGAAACTTCAAATGACATGCACTGTGCGAAAAGTGTAGATATTCCTTGATATCAAGAATATTCGAGAAGTCTAAAATGTTTCAAAATCGCATAAATACGTTCCGAAATGCCTTGAAAGTACCATAAAGCTTATTTAAAATATATAGCGGCATATAACACTCGTTTAAAGTTACATATTATCTTTGATTTCAATAATCAACATTCACACCGAAAAAATCAACCAACATTATTTTCCGTGCTTCATGTGATTTGACGTTTGCGGAACAGCTTTCCGACGGTCGACCGTCGGACCCTCGTTCGATTTTTTCTATCTTCTCGCAATATACACCACCATCGTAGAGAAACACGCAAGAAAATTCCATCTGAGTGCTATTGATGCTGACGACGACGACGACCGCGCGACTTACACCATCGCCGGGAATGAAATTTCCGGTGGGAGCTCCGCCGATGCCGAAGGTGGTACCATGGTCTGGTCTCCGCGACATCTCGAACGAAATGGACCGCGCGCGTAGTAGTAGTAGTAAAATTCTTCTTTATTTAAAACATGTTTTGTTCTACAATCATTTTTATACATGTACAGTGATCGGCCAGCTTGGCCCTCCAACTTCAATTTCAATTATTGTTATTATTATTATTATTATGCTATTACTTAATTTTTAAAATATAATGTATCATGACGGCCTTTAGGAGGCGCTGGTGTGTTTTTTTAAAATTTGATAACCTAACTACTATGTACACTAATATTTACAATAAAAAAACGAACAGTGGGTAATGTCTGTGACATAACCGCTAAGTGGACGTAGGACTTGACTTGACCATGCCTTTAAGATACATAATAGGTCCAAATTTCTCACTTCAACTATTTAGGATACATAATCGGCGTTGCATACCATTCCTTGGCCAAATCTTCTCATCAAACCGACACAGAAATCAAATCTACCTCGAACAAGAATCATCTAAAACAATTCAGGAAGTATCTGTCCGGTCACGAAATATTAGCCTCGACAGTGGCAACCTTCCCACTGAAGGACTGCCTGAAATAAACCTCAAGTTGGCTCAGCAGGGGATATAGACTGTATCTCAGCCCTTCCACTGAAGGGCCTTCTAATCCGTCGATAGCGACTGAAGGAGAACATTATTTTTAACTCTTAGAGCCTTGAAAAGGCTGTTTGCTTCGGCTAAGTGCAAAAAGTAAGAAAACGATCTTTTCAAATAACCGCGAATTTCTAGTGATGGTATAAAAAAGACTGAATGCTCTGCGAGCGAATGCACTTTTTTTTTATACTACTTAATTTTGAATCTTCTCTGCTTCCCAATTGGTGGGCCAATCAGCTAGTGTCTTGTGTCTTGTATTGTATTGCTTCTTTGTCAGACAAAGCGTCATCATCATCAACGCGTTCGAGAAGGGCTTCTTCTTTTTTACGCTTGTTGCTCGCTGCTGGCGTCTATTTCCTAACGGGACTTCGTTTGATACAGCCAATAAGCCGTGTGCGTGTTCTTTTCTGAGACAACATTGTTAGTAGTAGAAGGAAGGAAACACCCGGACATGGGATTTCAGGTGATAAGATTTAGAATTGGTAACATGGGACGATCATTCGTTATTTATGAAAATCACGCATAAAATTTTAGCACTATAATATTGGATTTGGCACCCAAGTACAATTTCTATCCCGAAGGGTATTGAAAGCTTTGATATTGATCTCTATTATTGGCTCTCTGAAGAACCGTTTGTTTTGCCTTTCTCGTATACTAAGTATACGGAAAGGCTATAGAACTGCTCCAAAACCGAACTTTTTATAGAAGGCTCGGAGACCCATAGTGTTATATACCAATCGACTCAGCTCGACGAATTGAGGTGATGTCTGTATATGTGTGTGTGTGTGTGTGTGTGTGTGTGTGTGTGTGTGTGTGTGTGTGTGTGTGTGTGTGTGTGTGTGTGTGTGTGTGTGTGTGTGTGTGTGTGTGTGTGTGTGTGTGTGTGTGTGTGTGTGTGTGTGTGTGTGTGTGTGTGTGTGTGTGTGTGTGTGTGTGTGTGTGTGTGTGTGTGTGTGTGTGTGTGTGTGTGTGTGTGTGTGTGTGTGTGTGTGTGTGTGTGTGTGTGTGTGTGTGTGTGTGTGTGTGTGTGTGTGTGTGTGTGTGTGTGTGTGTGTGTGTGTGTGTGTGTGTGTGTGTGTGTGTGTGTGTGTGTGTGTGTGTGTGTGTGTGTGTGTGTGTGTGTGTGTGTGTGTGTGTGTGTGTGTGTGTGTGTGTGTGTGTGTGTGTGTGTGTGTGTGTGTGTGTGTGTGTGTGTGTGTGTGTGTGTGTGTGTGTGTGTGTGTACAAAATGTGAGACACGTTTTTGGGTATTTAACATCATCCGATTACTCGCAACAAGTTGCATTCGACGCGGAATACAGTCCCATTGGTTCCTATTTAAAATTAGATCGATCGAACTTTGCGTTTCGGAGTTATGGCCAAAAACTGTTTTAACGTGCAAAAAAAAAGCAAAACGCTATACTCTGGATTCGAACTCGTGACCTCTGAAACGGGAAGCGGTTACTACACCACTGTACTATCGATACACATAACGTGTGAGAAGATACGTACAAATATAAATCATCCAATGGGGCATATATTCATTGCCTCTATAAGCAACAGAATTCATCCTGCCAGGGTATCGTTTCCTATACTGGAAGTATTAATGGATTGAGAAAAGAAAATATTAATTTTTCTCGTTGGTTATTAAAATATACAGTTTCAATACATTAACTTAGAACAAGATGCCGTGGTCAGTATAAGCCGTTTGGCAGCGCAGTATCATTACTTGACACTTTACCGATCGCTACTAAACGCGCTGCTAAAACAGTAGCGCAGCTGACAGGTGATCAAATTTGGTAGCGCGATAAACAGCGCTGCTATTTGATGAACTATTAAACGTACTTGAAATCTGTCGATTGAGGGGCCTACCGCAGAAATTCGTCCACTGAGACGAACTGAGATTAACGTTTAAAATCTTTCAACACAGCGTAACGCGATCGATTTGAATATTTTGAAATGACACCCGGTATAGTAAAGAGAGACGTAAGTCCTAAGTCAAAATTCAGTAGCTATTTACCTATTCACATCAACAAATAAATCAAATTCTAAATTGAAATATTTAGACTCAAAAAAGTGACAATTTTTGGAATTCTAATGGAGAAATTTCAAAATTTGTTGTTGAACGCATTTTCTTTTGTCGTGAGCGAGGAGGACAGAATTTTGTAACAATTCATCGCCAGGAACGCGAATTAATAAAATTGTCACGCAAACGCTCGCTAATTAGTTGATTGTACTACATTTTCAAAATGATTCTATTGCTTTTTTATTGTCTTTATTAATGAGGTTTTCGGCCCTTGACCGGTTCACCTCAGATTCTATTGCGAAAAACTCTTTACTAAGTATATTAGTGGTTCTGAAAAGATCCATTCACAATGTTAGATGTAAATTTCCTCTTGAGCGGTTCAACTGGGAGTTTATGATTATTTAAAACATTATGAATCGATGTCTGCAGAAATACCAAACGCTTAACCGCTGCTGCCATCGGCCGAGAAAACTTGATCAGTAGTGTTGTTGTCGACACTCTATCGTCACACACCGCCGTGCCACGCTTACTGTTGGCTTCTCGACAATGCCGGGCTGAAAATGCCGATGATGCTGACGATTCTGCCTTGCTCTTAAAAAGGCTTTAGGTTTGCGAATGCGTGGCTGATACGATGATGCAACCTTTCAAAAATTCGGACGATGCGATGCTGTTATTGCTTTGCCTGTTTCGGTCAGATTGAGAGGAAAAATTCGCGCTGCGCTGTTTTATGCCTTCTTAGCAGACCTAGCGTGAGCTCATTCGTTGACGTCTGCACCAATCAGAGCGTGGTAATGGAATGATGCAAGAATGATGCGGTACCCATATTTATAGGTTTTCGTGAATTCAATGTTATGCTTTGAAAACAGTTTTAGGCCTATTGAAACAAGTTTTCGGATATTATCAAGCATTAATATGAAAGGCATACTTGAAAGCTGTCGATTGAGGGGTTAACTGCTGAAATCTGTTCACTGGGATAAAAGCTATTAACGTTTGAAATCTTTCAACACAGCGTAACGCGGCCGATTTAGAAATTTTGTAATGACACCCGGTATAGTAAAGAGAGACGTAAGTCCTACGTCAAAAATTTGATAACCTAGATTGGAACTAGCGCCCTAATTGGTGCCTGATCCGAATGCAAGCAACGGACCCTAAACTTTTCTTTACACTCACCAAAGCGTTCATGTAAGGTTTTTATTCCGGCCAGACGGTGGACCTCGGATGTTCTTGTCCTGGGAGGGGTGTTGAGGATCATCCTCAGGAATTTGTTTTGGACCCGTTGAAGTTTGAGGTGGTGGGTTTTAGCGCAGCTCTCCCAGACCGGCATGCCATATTCGATCACAGGGAGGATGATTTGCTTGTAGACAGCAAGCTTATTTTTCAGGGACAATGACGACCGGCGGTTTATCAAAGGGTACAGTAGTTTCAACAAGACGTTACACTTTGTCACCGTTTTGTCAACCTGTTGCCTGAAAATAAGCTTGCTGTCGAGGGTCAAGCTCAAGGTGGCCGGCCTCATTGGCCCATTCCACAGTCGTGCCATTGAGGATGATTTTACAGTCCCCAGGCGGAACAAGTTTAGGGGATTTGGAGTGGGGAAAATGATGACCTGGGTCTTCGCCGCGTTGATACAGATCTTCCAGCTGGTGAGGTACTCTGTCAGGGCATCCAGGCCTCGTTGGAGTTTTGCCACTAGCGCTCTGATCACTCTACCGTTGTAGACGATGGATGTGTCATCTGCGAACAGAGACAGAATGCCGCCTTCTGGAGGTTCTGGCATGTCGGAGGTGAACAGATTGAAAAGCAGGGGCCGAGGATACTGCCCTGGGGAACGCCTGCGACGATGTTGTGCGCATTGGAACTCGCTCCGCTGATTGAGACCCGGAATGTCCTTGCCGACAGGTAATTGTTGATGATTTTCACCAGGTAGCTGGGAAGATTGTAGCGTTGTAGTTTGTACACCAGGCCATCATGCCATACATTGTCAAATGCCTTCTCGACATCGAGTAAGGCCATGGCGGATGTTTTCGAGACAAACTTGTTCCGTCTGAGGACGTTGGTAACTCAGGTCAGTTGGTGTACAGTTGACCGACCGCGTCGGAAACCAAACTGTTCCTCGAGCAAGATGTTGAGATTTTCGGCAGACTCAAGTAACCGATGATGAATAGCTTTTCGAATAGCTTGGATAACCCTGAGAGAAGGCTGATGGGTCGATAACTTTTGGGGGAGGAAGGATCCTTCCCAGGCTTCCGGATGGGGATGACTTTCGCTGACTTCCAGGACGATGGGAAGTAGCTAAGCCGGAGACAATGATTAAAGATCAGCGAGAGGTGCTCAAAGAACGGAGCACTCATGTGTTTGAGCTCGAGATTCAGGATGCTGTCGAAGCCTGGGGCCTTCATGTTCTTCGACGATTTGATATAGGCCGTCAATTCGTCAGCTGAGATCTCCAACTCCTCCGAGAAGTCGTTGGAAATCAAATGGATGTTGTTAGCATGCTCGTTGACGGCTGCTTCGTGTGGACTGACGATGTTCTGTCCAAGATTGTGTGAGCTGACGAAGTGACGACCTATTTCAGCGACCTTCTCTGCAGGAGTTATCAAGCGATCCTTAGAGCCATTATTGTCTAGTGGGATCAAAGGTGGAATGGGCCGAGGCTTGGATTTTAGAATTTTGGTCATTTTCCAGAACGGCTTAGCATAATCTGGGAGAGTGCGGATCTTATTCGAGAAGTCGTTATTTTGAGGTCCACCATTCTGGCCTTGATAATTTTGTGATTCGATTGCAGCGTGCCTTAAGCTCAGGCAGTCCAGTACGCTGAAACTGCCTGCGAGTGACATTCCGCAATCGAATCAAATCTTTGGTGAGTGTATCGATGTTTAAGGAGTTGCTTACCTGCCGAGCCGTCGGTACGTGTTGCTCTCAGGCCGCCGTGATCGCCTCCTCGATAGCGCACAGCTGGCGGTCGATACTTTCCGGCGTCTCCGTACGCACCTCGTAGTCGACGGTGTTATCGACGCACTGCTGGAAACGCTGCCAGTTCACTCGGTGGTAGTTCCGCCGTAACTGCTGGTGCCGATTGACCGAGGAGCCCAGTTCCGCCACCACCGGATAGTGATCCGAACTGAGCTCCTGGTATACAACCGGCTGCGAGACGTGGTCACTCAGGTTTGTTACGTAGAGGTCGAGCGTTGCGTGGGCACCGGACCGACTCAGCCGAGTGGGGAATCCGGGCTCAGGATCGTGTAGTGGCCTTCCTCCATGTCGTTGCTCCAGATGGTGCCGTTTCGATTGCCGCGACTGTTGCCCCAGGCTTGATGTTTGGCATTCAAGTCGCCGGCAATGATATACTGGCCTTGCCTCCGCGTCAGCTTGACGATGTCCCTCCGAAGGGCAGCCGATGATCCATCGCCGGCTTTGGCTTGCGTTGGACAGTACGCCGCGATGAGCGCGATTGTGCCGACCGAAGTGGTGATTTCGACACCGATGGCCTCGATGACACTGAGCTGGAAGCTTGGAAGAAGACGACAGTTGATGTTGTAGCGAAGAGCGATGGCCACACCACCTCCCTGGTCGGCCGGTCGAGTCGCACGATGCGGAAGTCCGGGATGTTGATGTTCACCTCCGGTTTTAGGTGCGTTTCGGTGATGAACGCCACGTCTATTTCCTTCTCCTCAAGGAAATCCTTCAGCTCGATTGTTTTGCTCTTTAGCGAGCAAGCGTTCCAGTTGACCAGGCCCAGGCTAGCAGCCATTTTCAATGATGAACATGCCAAGTGTGAAGACCTGGTCGAATCGGGTTTTGCAGCCGCGCAGTCGAGTGGCGAGCTGCGCGAAGATCGGCATCAGTTGCTCCGGAGTGTACAGCGGGGCAGATTCTTCCGGTGGGACGGCTTCGTTCTCCGACTGCCGACGGAACCCAGGAGGAGGAAGCGGGGCCCATTCGCTGGTGGATGGTGCCGACGATGCTGGAGCTTGGACCGATGCAGCTGCCGCTGCCAGTCGCTTGTGCGGCTGTAGCGGTGGGAGTATTGGAATCACACGACGGGGAGCCGGGATAGCTGGAAAGTTCACCTCGTTGATTACAGGAACACGGTTCTTCTTCGGAATGGTCCTGGTGGAAGCCTTCTTCCGGATTTCCAGGAACTCGGCTCGCTTTGGGCAGCCCTTTGTGGTGGCCCGATGTTTGTCGCCACAGTTGGCGCACTTGGGATCGGCCACCTCCATTTTGTCGCACTCGTCAGTCGGATGGGGTTCGCCACACTTGTTGCAGCGCGGCTTCATGCGGCAGTTCCTGGTGCCGTGCCTGAAATTGAAGCAGTTGGTGCATTGCGTGACATCGCGGTGCACTGGCCGATATCGCTCCCAGTCAACGACGGTGTAATTTATAACGCCAACCAGCTTCAGGTCCTTCCAGGTAGTGGAACCGTGCTCCAGATGGATCAGGTAAAGCTGGTCGCGATATTTCCTCGCCTTGTCGTGACGAGCGATCTTGTGGACGGCTACTGGCTTCAGTCCGCAACTTTCAAGCTCTGCTTGGAGCTCTTCCTCCTTCATGTCGTGAAGTCCTCGCAGCAAAGCCTTGAGCGGCTTCGTGCCGGGGTGGTCATGAGTGTAGTACTCATACTTGTGGACCTCGAGGAACTCCACGACGGATTGATGATGGTCCCGGTTGGCCGGCATCACTTTCACGCCCTCGCTGCAGAGCCGAAAAGTACATTTCAGCCCCTTAGCGATCAGCTGGCGAATTTTTGGGCGTAAATCCGGCGGATCGCCCTTCACAAACACGGGCGGGCACTTCTCCTTCCGCTCCGGTTGCACCTGCGGCAGCTGCGATTGCTGCTTCTTCCTCTTTTTCGGCGGATTGCCGGCGTCATCAAGCGGCAACGGCGAGAACACGTTGCTCTGCAAAAGCTGCTTGGAGGGGTTACCCGCGCCTCCAAGAGCAGTGCGCTTAGAGCATCATTATCGGTCGCGAGCATTTCAATCACCCGCGCAGCGCTTTCATTTAAGTTTCGTCACTCGTTTCCGTATCGGTCACTATTTTCGGCTCTCAATTTGGTTGCTGTATTCCGTACCGGTGACGTTTGACAGTTGACAGTTCATCAAATAGCAGCGCTCTTATCGCGCTATCAAATTTGGTCATCTGTCAGTCGCGCTACTGTTATAGCAGCGCGTTTAGTAGCAATCGGTAAAGTGTCAAGTAATGATACTGCGCTGCCAAACGGCTTAAACTCACCACTGGTAATCTTGCTCTTAGGCACTTTTCCAGCGACCGAATCGGCCACCGAGTCTCCCATGACGGGTCCGGGAGAAAATAACGCCAACGCGACAAGCGAAAACGTAAACAGCGAAAGAACGAGAGAAAACACTTCGAAAAAATGCGCGAGCAAAAAACACGTCCGTACGTGTTGCTGTCTCGAACTGGAATGAGATGATCTCGAGGACCGCGCGCGCGGAAGAGCTGCTTTCTTGTAATCAATAAAGTTAAATCTGTAGCCACGCCCCTTTGGTGAGTGTTTGACGGTTACACAATATTTGCAGTAATACCGGACAACAAAGAGGCGGGACAAATGAGCCATTTTTATTGATTATAAGAAAACTGCTCTTCCCCGCGCGCGTGGCATTTAATTTGAAATGTCGCGGAGAGCGGTCCCAACATCGGCGGAGCTGCTGAGCAAATTAATCGGTTCTTCTCAGGGCCACCATTCTATATAAAGGAAGAGACGAGGCGAATATTATTCAAAGTGCCAATTAACCACTTGGTGACGCCATAATGTTGCCGTCCGTAGCAGAATCACGAGTGCGCCTCGATAAATTTTCGAGATTTTATTATCAATGATTCTGAAATTTTCTACCAATTCGTTAATTGTTTTAAAACTATTGATTATCAACGAAAAACTATTGAAAATTTTAGTTCTTTCACGTCTGGTAAAAGATTCAGAACTAACCAACTTCTTTCATGCATCCCCAACACGGACATCAGATTGCTGTAACGCACGCACCTTTTGGCCCACCGCTTCATTTTTCCTGTGCATAGTCGTGTCTTGCGGATTGGCGGCCGTCGACGGGTAGTTGTTGCAGCAATTTTCTCCTCATTTTAACTCGCTGTCGACAAATCTGTTCTACAAAAAATTTAAACAAATTCTATTGAACGCTGCTGATGCTGATGACAACCGCACGATGATTTCAAGCAAAACCGCAAACGCGCGCGTGAGAGCAGCTTTTTGAATTGACTTGAGACGATGGCTGCGCCGGTAGCGGTCCAAGTAACATCTGTATGGTCGTCGGTGATGATTGAGAAAAATGTTTGTTCTGAAAACAGTTTAAGATAATTTTTTGTTGAAATTCGCTATTGTATCATGTATACAACCTAATTTTCATATGATATTACGATTCTTATTGCACTAAGCGGTTTTACGTAGTTTACGTCGAGCGGTCGTGTCTTGTACACAACCCTCCTGATTTTTTTTTGCTTTGAAGGATCCAAATAAAACTTTTTTTTTCATCCAAATATGGGTAAACTCATTTACCCATAAATAAGTAAAGCGCGGTGTACGAATAATATGGGTGAAATCTACCAACTTTATTAGTAAATTTTACCGATAATATGAGTGAAGTATACAATACTCAAATATGGGTAAAATGATTACCCATAAATAGGTAAACTGATCTAAGCGTGTACTTTGACAATTAGTGGGAGCTTGTTTGTTTGGTAATTTCGGGCATAACATTTCGATGGGTCCCATCATCAATTCTACCTATTTTACTTTTCGGCTACCAGGGCTTTAGAAAAAAGTTTTTCATATGATTCTTAAAACGTGTCGTTAGTTTATTCATACCATTGCATTCTAAAGGGTAGTATGCACTTCTAAAGTACTGTGCAAATAGATAGGACAAGTAGCGGTCAAGGAATGATTTTGCTGCTGACGTTCCTTGAACAGTACGGAGCTGGCAAGGAAAAGGAATAATTAGGCAATAGCAGGCGTATTGCAGTGAGGAAAACACATACTGACGTCTTCCCTTGCGAAATAATGCACCAGTGCATTATTCCGCAAGTAAAGTGACGTTTTGTGAAGTTTTCTCTACATTGCTTTTATTTATTTTTTGTGAATAATTTTATATGCACTGTATTTTTTTCAGTTGTGGTGTACCGATACGAAAGGTCATGTTGGTAAGAAGATGCTGCCAAGGACCATGCTCGGAATCGAACTTTGAAACAAGTTGTTTTAAACCATTCCTCCTGGCACATATGAGCGTTCCTATAAACCCCAAGAAGATTCTGATGGCGTAGTTCGAACAGCTGTGGTACTCGCGTTTGAGGTGCGTGTATAATGGGTGATCGTCATCAGTGCTTCCACAGTGCATCTGGACCTCAGTAAATCGCTGCTCATATGCGATGACACAGTACTGGTAATCGTTTGCAGCATTGATTCCTTTCCAGATACTTCCTGCCATGCACAATGTCGATAGTTTTGCTAACAATCCCTCCCAGGCCTTCGGACGATGTTCAGCCGCCCCTAACAAGAGGTTTGATCGCACAGCACCTTCTTAGTGAACAGATGTCCGATCAGATTTTCAACTCCGGAAAGAAATTAATCCCCCTCCCCTGACAGCAAACGACGAAAGCTCATACCAGGGTTGGTTAGCCAATCGATCTGCATCTCAAGGATTGAGGAATAACAGTGCTTAGCATGAGGCTAAAGATCAATTAAAAATAAAGTGAGAATCGCAATGGAGTGCGGCAACGGAAGGATGCGGCAGCTGTCACTTTTGAATACACGGCAGCATACCGGAACTACTAAAATTGCATTATTAAAAAAATCAAAAAATGCGACAGCGTTATTGCGGAGAGAAACTGGGATTAATCGGGGATGCTGGAAATGAATTAAACTATTTATGGAAATTGAGATAAACTTTAATAAACATTAAAGATTACATTAATCATAAAATCGGCTTTGCCCAACAATTCAATCCAATTTCAAGAGAACATCCCTTATTCTTCCAAATTAAAAAACTAGTATTTCAATTGAAATTCCTTGAGTTGCCAATGGAAAATCCACTGAATTTCAAAAGCACATTTCCAAGAATTTGACAGGGAAATTCATTTGATTTCAAAAAACAAAAGACTCTAAGTTTCCAGATCCCTTGTACTTTCCAAGTAAAATACCACTGCATGGCCGAGAAAATTCCATGGAAAATTTTCTTCGAATTTAGCATGAAAATTAACTTGACTTTTGCTGGATAATTATTCTGAATTTGCAAGGGAATTCCTCTGATTTTTAACGGAAAATTCCTTTGAATTTCAAAACGAAATACCAAGAGAATTCCTCTTAAATATCAAAGGAAAACCTCCTGAAACTAAAAAAAAAAACCTCTGAATGGATAAATGAAAATCCAAAATTCAAAAAATTAACTTCCAAAAAATAGGTAGTTCCACTAAGAATTCCTTCGAAAGTTCCTCCAGGAATTCCTTCAAAAAGTTCCTTCACGAGTTTTTCTAAAGATCCTCCAGGAATTCCTTGGGGAATTTCTCCAGCAATTCCATCGGAACTTTCTCCAGGGATTCCTCTGAAAGTTCCTCCAGGAATTCTTTCGAAAAATCTCCTAGGAATTCCTATGGATTGATTGCTTCGGAAATTCCTCCAGAAATTTCTCAGGATGTTCCATTAGGGACCAGGAATTGGAACGGTTTATCCAGGAATTTCTTTGGAAGTTCCTCCAGACAGTTTTCCGGAAGTTCCCCCAGGAATTCCTTTGACAGATCCTCCAGAAATTCCTTCGAAAGATCCTCCAGAGATTCCTTCGGGAATATCTCCGGAAGTTCTTCCTGGAATTCCTCGGGAAGTTATTCCAGGAATTCCTTCGGAAGTTCTTGCAGGAATTCTTCCAGAAAGTCTTCCAATAATTTCTTCGCAAGTCCAGGATTTTCTTCGGAAGTTCTTCCAAGGATTCCTTCGGAACTTCCTCCACAGATTCCTTCGGAAGATCCTCCAAGAAATCCTTCGAAAGTTCCTCCAGAAATTCCTTCGAAACATTCTCCGACAGCTCTTCGTTTGAAACTTCCTACAGGACATCATTTGAAAGTTCCTCCAGAAATTCCTACCGCAGTTCCTCCAGGAATTCTTTCGGAAGTTCCTCCATGAATTCCTTCACGAATTCCATCGGAAGTTCCTCCAGGAATTCCTTCCCGAAGTTCCTTCTGGAATTTCCCCGGAAGTTCCTCCAGCAATTCTTTCGGAAGTTCTTCCAGCAATTCCTTCGGAACTTCCACCAGGGATTCCTTCGAAAGATCCTCCAGGAATTCCTCCGGAGACCTCTCCAAATTGCTTTGAAAGTTCCACTAGAAATTTCTCAGGAAGTTCCTTCAGGAATTCGTCCAGAAGTTCATCCAGGAATTTCTTTGGAAGTTCCTCCAGACAGTTCTCCTGAAGTTCCTCCAGCAATTCCTCCGGAAGTTCCTCCAGGAGTTCCTCCGGAAGTTTCTCCAGGAGTTCCTTCGGTAGTTCCTCCAGGAATTCCTTCGGAAGATCCTCCAGGAATTCCTTTGGAAGTTCCTACAGGAATTCCTTCGGAAGTTCCTCCAGGAATTCTTTCGGTAGTTCCCCCAGGATTTCCTTCGGAAGTTCCTCCAGGATTTCCTTCAGAAGTTCCTCCAGGAATTCCTTCGGAAGTTCCTCATGGAGTTCCTTCGGAAGTTCCTCCAGGAATTTCTTGGGAAGTTCCTCCAGGAATTCCTTGGAAAGTTTCTCCAGGAATTCCTTCGGAAGTTGCTCCAGGAATTCCTTCGGAAGTTCCTCCAGAAATTCTTTCGGAAGTTCCTCCAGGAAATCCTTGGGAAGTTCCTCCAGGAATTCCTTCGGAAGTTCCTCCAGGAATTCCTTCGGAAGTTCCTCCAGGAATTCCTTCGGAAGTTCCTCCAGGAATTCCTTCGGAAGTTCCTCCAGGAATTCCTTCGGAAGTTCCTCCAGGAATTCCTTCGGAAGTTCCTCCAGGAATTCCTTCGGAAGTTCCTCCAGGAATTCCTTCGGAAGTTCCTCCAGGAATTCCTTCGGAAGTTCCTCCAGGAATTCCTTCGAAAGTTCGTCCAGGAATTCTCCTCCCAAAGTTCCTTCAAGAATTTCCCCGGAAGTTCCTCCAGGAATTCTTTCGGAAGTTCTTCCAGGAATTCCTTCGGAACTTCCACCAGGGATTCCTTCGAAAGTTCCTCCAGGAATTCCTTCGAAAGATCCTCCAGGAATTCCTCCGGAGACCTCTCCAAATTGCTTTGAAAGTTCCACTAGAAATTTTTCAGGAAGTTCCTTCAGGAATTCGTCCAGAAGTTCATCCAGGAATTTCTTTGGAAATTCCTCCAGACAGTTCTCCTGAAGTTCCTCCAGGAATTCCTCCGGAAGTTCCTCCAGGAATTCCTCCGGAAGTTCCTCCAGGAGTTCCTCCGGAAGTTTCTCCAGGAGTTTCTTCGGTAGTTCCTCCAGCAATTCCTTCGGAAGATCCTCCAGGAATTCCTTCGGATGTTCCTCCAGGAATTCCTTCGGAAGTTCCTCCAGGAATTCCTTCGGATGTTCCTCCAGGAATTCCTTCGGAAGTTCCTCCAAGAATTCTTTCGGAAGTTCCTCCAGGATTTCCTTCGAAAGCTCCTCCAAAAATTCCTTCGGAAATTCCTTCAGGAGTTCCTCCGGAAGTTCCTCCAGGAATTTTTTGGGAAGTTCCTCCAGGAAAACCTTCGGAAGTTCCCTCAGGAATTCCTTCGGAAGTTCCTACAGGAATTCCTTCGGAAGTTCCTACAGGAATTCCTTCGGAAGTTCCTACAGGAATTTCTTTGGAAGTTCCTACAGGAATTCCTTTGGAAGTTCCTACAGGAATTCCCCTCCCGAAGTTCCTCCAAGAATTCCTTCGGAAGTTCCTCCAGGAATTCCTTCGGAAGTTCCTCCAGGAATTCCTTCGGAAGTTCCCCCAGGATTCCTTCGGAAGTTCCCCCAGGAATTCCTTCGGAATTTCCCCCAGGAGTTCCTTCGGAAGTTCCTCCAGGAGTCCCTTGGAAGTTTCTCCAGGAATTCCTTCGGAAGTTCCTCCAGGAATTTCTTGGGAAGCTCCTCCAGGAATTCCTTCGGAAGTTGCTCCAGGAATTCCTTCGGAAGTTCCTCCAGGAATTCCTTCGGAAGTACCTCCAGGAATTCCTTGGAAAGTTCCTCCAGGAATTCCTCCGGAAGTTCCTCCAGGAATTCCTTGGGAAGTTCCTCCAGGAATTCCTTCGGAAGTTCCTCCAAGAATTCCTCCGGAAGTTCCTCCAGGAATTCCTTCGGAAGTTCCTCCAGGAATTCCTTCGGAAGTTCCTTCAGGAATTCCTTGGGAAGTTCCTCCAGGAATTCCTTCGGAAGTTCCTCCAGGAACTCCTTCCGGAAGGAATTCTCTGAGAAACTCTTTGTGGAATTCCCGGAGGATTTCCTGGAGAAATTTCATGAGTAGCTCCCAGAAAAAATCCTTGAGAAATTCCCGCAGGAATTTCGCGAGGTACGAGAAAGAATTCATCCGTGAGTTTCTCAAGGAATTCCTCTAGGAGTTTCTAAAGCAATTTCCCAGAGAATTTTTTAGGAATTCCTCCTGGAATTCTTCCAGGAATTCTTTCGTTAGTTCCTTAAAGAATTCCTTCATTAATTCCTCAAGGAATTCCTTCAAGATTTCTTCCATAAATTTCTCCAGAAGTTTCTCATGGAATTAATCCGGGTTTGGTCAAAAAATTTCTTATGGAATTTTTTGGGAATTCCTTCAGAAATCTCCCAGAGATTCCTTCATGATGCTCTGAGAGAGTTTTTCCGGTAATTTCTCCAGGAATTCATTCACGAATACCTCAAGAAATAACGCCAGGAATTCCACAAAGATTTTTTTATGACATTTATCCGCGAATTCATCATGGAATTTTTCCAGGAATTCTAAAAGGAATTTCTTGAGAAATTTCCGGAGGAATTCCTTGAGGAACCAATGGAGGAATTCCTGGAAGGATTTTCGGAGGAATTCCTTGATGAATTCCTGGAGTAACTCACGGAGGAATTCCCGAAGGAATTCCTTGAGGAATTCCTGGAAGAATTCTTAGAGGAATTCTCGAAGGAATTCCTTGAGAAATTCCTGGAAGAATTCCTAGAGGAATTCTCGAGGGAATTCCTTGGGGAACTACCGGAGGAATTCCTTGGGGGACTTCCGGGGGAAATCCTTAAAGATTTTCCAGAGGAATTCCTTGGGGAACTTTCGGAGAAATTCCTTGGGGAACTTTCGGAGGAATTCCTTGGGGAACTCCCGGAGAAATTCCTTGGGGAACTTTTGGAGGAATTCCTTGGGGAACTTTCAGAGGAATTCCTTTGGGATCATCTGGAGGAATTCCATCGGGAACTTCTGGAGGAATTCCTTTGGGGACTTTCGGAGGAATTCCTTGGGGAACTTCCGAAGTAATGCCTGGAGGAACTTCCGAAGGAATCCCTGGAGGAATTTCCGAAAGAATCCTTTGAGGAACTTCCGAAGGAATTCCTGGAGGAACTTGCGAAGGAATTACTGGAGAAAACTCCGAAGAAAATCCTTGGAGAACTTCTGGAGGAATTCCTTCGGGAACTTCTGGAGGAATTCCTTTGGGAACTTTCGGAGGAATTCCTCGGAGAACTTCCGAAGTAATTCCTGGAGGAACTTCCGAAGAAATCCCTGGAGGAATTTCCGAAGGAATCCTTTGAGGAACTTCCGAAGGAATTCCTGAAGGAACTTCCGGAGGAATTCCTGGAGGAGCTTCCGAAGGAATTCCTGGAGGAACTTCCGTATGAATCCCTGGATGAACTTCCGTATGAATCCCTGGATGAACTTCTGAAGGAAGTCTTGGGGGAACTTCGGCAGGAAATCCTGGAGGAACTTCGGAAGGAATTACTGAGAGAATTTCCGAAGGAATTCCTGGAGGAGCTTCCGAAGGAATTCGTGGAGGAACTTCCGAAGGAATTTTGAAGGAACCTCCGGAGGAATTCCTGGATGAACTTCCACAGGAACTCCCGGAGAAATGTGTGGAGGAACTTTCGGAGGAATTCCTGGAAGAACTACCAGAAAAATTTCTGGAGGAACTTCCGGAGGAATTCCTGGAGGAACTTCCAGAGGAATTCCTGGAGGAAATTCCTAAGGAATTCCTGGAGGAACTTCCGGAGGAATTCCTTGAGGAACTTCCGGAGGAATTCCTTGAGGAACTTCCGGAGGAATTCCTTGAGGAACTTCCGGAGGAATTCCTTGAGGATCTTCCGGAGGAATTCCTTGAGGAACTTCCGGAGGAATTCCTGGAGGAACTTCCGGAGGAATTCCTGGAGGAACTTCCGGAGGAATTCCTGGAGGAACTTCCGGAGGAATTTCTGTAGGAACTTCCGAAGGAATTCCTGGAGGAACTTCCGGAGGAATTCCTGGAGGAACTTCCGGAGGAATTCCTGGAGGAACTTCCGGAGGTATTCCTGGAGGAACTTCCGGAGGAATTCCTGGAGGAACTTCCGGAGGAATTCCTTGAGGAACTTCCGGAGGAATTTCTTGAGGAACTTCCGGAGGAATTCCTGGAGGAACTTCCGGAGGAATTCCTGGAGGAACTTCTGGAGGAATTTCTGTAAGAACTTCTGGAGGAATTTCTGTAGGAACTTCTGGAGGAATTTCTGTAGGAACTTCTAAAGGAATTCCTGGAGGAACTTCCGGAGGAATTCCTGGAGGAACTTCCGGAGGAATTACTGGAGGAACTTCCGGTGGAATTCCTGGACGAACTTCCGAAGGAATTCCTGGAGGAACTTTCGGAGAAATTCTTGTGGAACTTTCGGAGAAATTCCTGGAGGAACATCCGGAGGAGCCATTCCCTGACGAAAAGGAAAGGAAAACTAGTAGGAACTTTCTGAAGCATTCCCGGAGGAATTTCGTGAAAGAAATTTCGAGGAAATTCCTGATAGAGCTTCTGGTTGACTTCCTGGAGGAACATCTGGAGTGATTCCAAGAGGAATTTTCGAAAGGATTCGTAATAGAACTTTCCGAGAATACTTTTCGTACTACTGATAAAACTTCCGAAATAAGTCTTGGAGGAACTCTCAGAATAATTTCAGTGGGAATTTCCGCAAGAATTTCTGAAGAAACTTCGTTGGGAATTTTTGGTGGAAACCGGAGGACTTCTTGTAGGAATTTGCGGAAGGAATTCCTGGAAGAACTTTTTGGGATAGTCTTGATAGGACTTCTGAAGGAATTTCCAATAGAACTTCCAGAGATAAATTTCTTGAATACATTTTTGAAGGCGTTTTTGAGAAATTTCGGATTTTTTAAATTATGAAATAGGTTTACGCCGTCGCGCCACTGGCGTCACGTCTCTGCCGCTAGCTTATAATTTTCTCTCAAGCGACCATCTGTAAAATTTCAATAGGCGTACTGGTGTATTCCTAGAGAGCCTACAGAGAATCTACCAGACGAATCTCCAGCGATATTTCTGGTGAGATTTCTGGGAAAATTACTTGTAGAATCTCCGGAGGAACTCCTTGGCAAATTTCAAGAGGATTTCCTAGAGGAACCTTCGAACGAATTCTTGATGGAATTGCCGTTTTTTGCCATGCTGGGAATTTCAAATAGTTTTGTGGTAGAATTTTTGATTGAATTTTTAAAACAATTCTCCGAGGAATTCTTGAAAGAGTTTAGAATTTGTCTAGGAAATTCAAAAAAAAAATGTGGTAGAATTTTCCCGGAGGAATTCCATATGACATCTTCGAAAGAATTTCGGGATAGAGCTTTGAGCAATTCTTAGAAGACACTTCGGAGAAACCTCATGGTAAATTTCCAAGGGAATTTAATTCCTGGGATAAGATCTTACGGGAACTTTCAAAAGATTTCTTTCAGTTTCCTGGGATTATTCCGGAGGAATTAATGGATAAGATTCCGGGGCAATTTCTAGAAGATGGAAACATTTCTTGATGATTTGCCAGAGGATTTTCCAGGTTTTTATCAAATTTATTCCTATCTATGATACCGCTCCGCCACCGCCGATATTGGATGGCGTGATGCCATAAATCGACTGGAAATGATCTATCACACCATTGCTATATGATAATTAAGTCTACTCTAGATTCAATCTGTGTCTACAGCAAATCTTGTATAATTATACATTTGCTGGGTCTGCAGGAAGTTTGAATGAAGACAAATGAAAGTGATGATGAACCATTTAATAATAAAGATTTAAAACTTTTGACTTGCATCCATTTCACTCGTCTACGGAAGTAGTGCCCGAAGTACCAATCCCCACAGCCTGGCCTGCAAGAAGGTCGATAATGAACGGACGTTGAATTGCGGTTTCTGAACTGTAGCTCTTGGCGCGAAATACCAACACCGTTGCGTCGTCCAGAATAGCGGATTCCGACCGGACATTCACTTGTCCAAACTGCTAGAAAACATCTGCATTAGAACCGGTGACTCAATCTAGAATTAAAGCAACTAGATTATTTTGAAAAAAGGTCCAGCAATTTATAAGACCACTTACTAACCTTGATTGATGACATTTTGCCAAATTGATTGACGAATAGGCACCATATATTTCTCGCCTACTTTTACGATTGCTTTCAATCACCAAAATTACTTCGGTAATTTGATCAAATTTTCCTTGAGCATTTTCCTTGAGAACTGCATACTAAGCTTAAGCATGAAAAGCTGAAGAAAACACGAATGAAAAGTAAAACGTTTTAAACATTATTTTGTGTTCGGACCTAACGGAATGTGCACGCAGAATCATATCAAAACAAAACATCAAAAGTAAATAATCGGGCCACCGCGAAACGTCTCATAAAATACCTTATTCGGTTTTTATTTTTTTTACGAGCGCTACCAAGATCTGTCACATTTTGGTAGCCAGCCTTTACACGGACTAAAAAATTGGCAATATATTCATACTATTGACATAAATGAAGCACTGAAGCAATGAAGGAATAAACAGTCATTCATATGTCGCCAGTTATGAATTTCGATTGTCCAGTCAGTCCAGTTCGGTGAGTGATCTTTTTACTTTATCACATGTTATCACTGCCTAATTAGAAGAAAAAGGTGAAAACATGTTTTTGTAGCACTTAGCAGTGACCATTGGTTCAATATTAAATGAAGATTGATAAAGATTGAAAACATGATATTGTCAGTACTTATGGTCGTTTGCATAAAAATAGACAAAAAAATTTAATCAAAAATAAAATGAGTTTGCAGTAGGTATACAAGAATTATATTTAATATAATACCGATAATACACAACTAAACTAAAAATTTTACTATAAATTTGTCTACAGAAGCAGTAAAAATGTTCGCTCCAAAACCAGTATTTATGTTGTTCAAACACATCAGAACTATTAAACTTACAACGCACGTGAACTACGTAACCCTTCAGCAGGCAAAGGAAGTGTTGAAAATCGTGGATCCATACTCAAAAATCAAAATTCGTTGTAACTGCGCCCTCAAGATAGTGCCCTATGACTTGCTTGACTGCCCCGATTCAAACCTTCTCAAGGCATCGCTCAGCAGCGCCCAGGACCACCATCTGAACGTAGAAGTGAATGGCAACGAAGTGTCCATCACCGACAGCAACCCTTCAGTCACTCCGGCAAGCTGTATCTTGGAAGTTCCTATAAAAGCGGATCTTGAGGTACTGAACAATGGCAGCACGGCAGTTTCTGATTTATACAGTGACGAAATCCGGGTGGAGTCTGGTGGCAATGTGGATGCCAAAAACTTGCGCAGCACGTTGATCGATCTCAGGAGTTCGGATGGAAATATTTCCTGTGCGGGAATAACGTTGGCTCAAATCGTCAAAGTGGTAACTACCGGAAAGGGTAACGTGGTGCTGGATAAACTCCAAGGTGGTGAAGTGGAAGTCGAAACGAATGCGGGGGACATCACTGTCAACTCTAGTTATTCCAACAATTGCAGTTTCAGAACTGGCCAAGGCAATTTGCTTTTAAAAAGCGTCCACAAGAACTGCCAGGTGGTATCAAGTGGGCCAGGAAACTTGATAATGAGTAAGTACCTACCTATAAGTATATGTTAACATGCTATAGCATCCTAAGTAACCAAAAGTTTTTGACGTAAACTACGTCTAAGGGGAAGACTCAGATACAGGGTGTAAAACCGAAATTTCCAAATTCGAGACCGTCACGAAATTAGGATAGATTTCAAACGCTAATAGCGTCTTTATCTTTCGATGGATTTTCGACATTTGCTTATCAATCGATTCAGAAACTCTCCAGCAATTTGCCAATTCTATTGATACTATTGATTATCAACGTCAAACTATTGAAAATGTTGTTACTTTCCAAACCGGGGGAAAAATTTAATTCCGTTCATAAATCCCCAACACGGACATCAGATTGCAGTAAGGTACGGGCCTTTTGATCCACTGCTTCGTTTTCCCTGTGTATAAAAAGCCCTGTGTTTCGCGTGCTCGCGTCATTTTCATTCTAGATGTCACGGCGAGCGGACCAGGGCGTCAAGAAGCGGTCCCAGTGACAACGGCTGTCTCAGCGGGTGGTGCGGATGAAATTTTTTCGGTTGGTGGTGGTGGCGGTCGTGGAAGCAGCAGCATATCATTTTCATCCGTGTCCCATCTTCGGCGGATCTGGCAATCGACGGCGTTCGTTGAGCCGAATCATCGGATGGCGGTCGCGCAGCCCAGTGGCTGCTGATAAGGCACATAAGTGACAATTAATCGGTTCTTTTCAGGACCATCATTATATTTGGGAGGAAAGTTAAGTTGACATAATTTTCCTAAAGTGCAACCGTTAGGAACTGGAAAATTCTTCGGTGAAATTTTCTAGTGTAATTCGGAGTTATATGATTTTAGTGATTGAGAATGTTGATATTAGACGAACTTTCTTCATATAACAAAGCATAATTGTTTGGCATCGGTAGCGGAATCAAAGCATTAGTGCCGGTCCGAGCATAGGCTGTCATCGGAAGATTGCTACAGCAATTTATTCACTAATGTGGCGTTTGCAACGATTTGGATGTTGTCGGCACAACATGAAATTTTCCCGCGAGACTATTGATTATCATTAATGCTTAATTTTTTTTCCAACACAAATATGATTTTGAAAAAGTATCACCCGCGCGTGCTTACTCGCAATCTACATGCTGATACATTTACAGTTACAACAAACAACTGAAAACCGAAATACGCCACTCCAAAATTACGAGGTGACAATGTTAGAAAGAGACAAAAGAAAGGAAAAAATCATAAGGGTTGTGTACAAGACACGACCGCCCGACGTAAACTACGTAAAACCGTTTGGTGAAATGAAGAACCTAGCAAGTCCCATCATTCATGAATATTACAAAACACTGGTTTCGAGCAATATTCAAAACATAAAATTTGGATACGACAATTAAAAATTAACATTTTGAAAGTAACTGATATATTTATGTAATTAAGTAAAAAATGTTAAATTTTCGAATTTTATATAACATGAGAAGTTTAGTTTTGTTTGTTTAATTTGTTAGGGTTTTCACTTGGAAAAATTCAATTTCATTGTTGTTTTTTCTTATTTTTCGAAAAATCTTCTAAATGAGCTTAACGAAATTTGGGTATTTCTTTTGCAAATAAAAATTGCAATCTTTACTGTATTTAACCAATAAAATGTCAGTAATTAAGGATAATTGCCGTCAAATCGCTGAAAGCGCATCTCGGTGAACAAAGCGCACTCGCGATTTTGCTACTGACGGCATTGTTTTGATTGAACCGTCGCCATCGCCATTTGCACTTTGAATAATATTAGCTTCGGATAAATATTCTCTTATATAAAATTTTGGTTCCAAAAAGAACCGATTAACATAATGTGCAATTCCAATCCCCAACAGCAAAAATGAAAATTTTAGTTGTCTGCTACTGATATCATCCATGCATTTATCCCTAATAGGAGCGCTGGGCGAAACGGACCGTAACTTATAACAACCTGATGTCCGTGTTGGGGATGCAGGATTTTTAATTGGGTCTGAATTTTTTGCTGAATTTGGAAAGAATATAAATTTCCACTAGTCTAACGTTGATAATCAAAAGTTTCAATAAAATTTGCAAATTGGTGGAGAATTTCCGATGCGTTTGATATATAAACCTCAAAAATTCATCAAAAGATAAAGATAATATTATAAAATCGTACATGACTACGTGACGATCCCCAATTTTGAAATATCCATCTTACACCCTGTATCAGAGTAGTTCACGTCAAAATGCGATCACATTACCAATTTACCATTTATATGAATAAATTTACACCAGCTACTCCTTGTGACGCACGCATGTGATTGCACTTCCGACATCAAACTTCTGCATCGCCATGCGATTATATTTTGTGCTTTTGAGATGCAATTTTTGAGATTGAGATCCTTTAGATGCCATCTTTATGATTGAATTTTCGGATGTGTTCCGCTCTTTGTACATAATTACAAATAACAGCAACCAAATGATTGCTCGAATTTTACTTGCTGCTGACAATAACAACTGGATGATTTCCTACAAAAGTACAGACGTCATCGTTGCGTCCCATCGATGATTTTGATTTTTCAAACGAATTTACTCTCAGTCAAACCCCATTTCTCTCATGTAAAATTTATTGCCCTTAAAAGGACCGTTTGATCTGATCGATGATCGATCATACGGATTTCAAACCACTAGCTCAACAGAAGCTAGTGATCTTTCGATCGATTGTAAATGATCCGCCTTCCCAATCACAAACTGCAACAAAACCTAATAAGAATATTGAGAAGAATTTCACTTGGCTGCCACTGATGCCATTCATACGAATTCATATTGTATAGAATCTCCCTCCGGGGCGCACTCGTGATTTTGCTACGGACGGCAACATTATGGCGTCGCCAATTGGTTAATTTGCTCTTTGAATAATATTCGCCTCGCCTCTTCCTTTGTATAGAATGGTGGTCCTGAGAAGAACCGATTAATTCGCTCAGCAACTCCGCCGATGCTGGGACTGCTTTCCGCGACATTTCAAATGAAATGCACCCGCGCGCGGGCGGGAGAGCAGTTTTCTTATAATCAATAAAGATGGCCCATTAGTCCCACCTCTTTGTTGTCCGGTATGGCTGCGAATATTGTGTAATCGTCACACACTCACGAAAGGGCGTGGCTACAGGTTCAGCTTTATTGATTACAAGAAAGCAGCTCCTCCGCGCGCGAGCCATTTCGTTCGAGATGTCGCGGAGAGCAGACCGTGGTACCACCTTCGGCATCGGCGGAGCTCCAACCGGAAATTTTATTCCCGGCGATGGTGTGGGTCGCGCGGTCGTCGTCATCAACAGCAGCGCTCAGATTAAATTTTCTTGTCTGAAGTACCTACTAACGATTGGCTACCACCAACGAAAGTAACTCTTAAGTCCCAACTTGAGGCGAGATAAATTTTGATCAAAGTAAATCTTAATTGCTTGATGATAAAAGATTGTTTTCCGTCGGTAGTAGAATCACGAGAGCAAGATTCAGAGAAAGACTTATAATTTTAGTAGATAGTTATCCATACGAATACATTTTTGCAGCTTCTCCGTTTGACGCGCGCTCGTGATTCTACTACCGATGGCAACATTTTGCTGTCACCAAGCGATTATAATTTGCATTTTAGAAAAAATAGTCTCGGATTTAACTTCGCTTCCACAAAATTGTAATCTTTCGATTGATTGTTTATAATACAAATACATGTTTCTAGCATCTCCCCCCAGGGCGCACTCGTGATTCTGCTGCGGACGGCAACATTATGGCGTCGCCAAATGGTTAATTTGATCTTTGAATAATTTTCGCCTCGCCTCTTCCTTTGAATAAAATGGTGGCCCTGAAAAGAACCGATAAATTTCAAATGATGCAACGATTCACACCACAAATGAAATGCATCGCGCGCGGAGGAAAACAGTTTTCTTATAATCAATAAAGATAGCTCATTAGTCCCGCCTCTTTGTTGTCCGGTATGAGTGCAAATATTGTGTAACCGTAACGCTCGCCAAAGGGCGTGGCTACAGGTTTAACTTGATTGATTACAAGAAATCAGCTCTTCCGCGCGCGCGAGCCATTTCGTTCGGGATGTCGCGAAAAGCAGTCCCACCATCGGCATCGGCGGAACTCCTACCGGAAATCTTAATCTCACCGATGGTGTGGGCCGTGCGGTCGTCGTCATCAACATCAGCGCTCAAATTAAATTTTCTTGTCTGAAGTACTAACGATGGGCTACCATCAATGAAAGTGGTTCTTAAGGAGCGTCCACAAATTACGCAATGCTAAGAGGGGCAGGGGGGGGGTGTTGGGCGAAGTGTGACGACCCATACATAATTTTTAGATGCTTCATACAAAAGTTGTGCAATGGGGAGGTGGGGGGGGGGTTGAAAATGCCCAATTTTTGCGTTACGTAATTAATGGATCTTCCTAAGGTGACCCGGGGAGGCACTACACACCGTGTTATTTTTCCTATCTTTGTCTCTTTCTAACATTGTCACCTCGTAATTTTGGAGTGGCGTATTTCGGTTTTCATTTGTTTGATGTAACTGTAAATGTATCAGCATGTAGATTGCAAGTAAGCACGCGCCGGTGATACTTTTTCAAAATCATATTTGTTGCAGAAAAAAAAATTAAGCATTTATGATAATCAATAGTATCAAAAGAATTGGAAAATTGCTGAAGGGTTTCCGAATCGATTGATAAGCAAATGTCGAAAATCCATAGAAAGATAAAGTCGCTATTAGCGTTTGAAATCTATCCTAGTTTTTGTGACGGTCCCGAATTTGGAAATTTCCGTTTTACACCCTGCATCTTAGTCTTCCCCTTAGATGTAGTTTAAGTCAAAAATCTGCAGCAAACATCAATACTGACGCCATACAATTTTCTTCAGTCATAGTGCGAATCAATTCTTTGCATGGTCTCCTTCCGATACTTGCTTGGGATTCAACTACCGACGTTAGCGTTGCCCTTTGAATAAAGTTCATCTCGGAACCGATTTCTTTTTCAATCATCAACAGAAAAAATACAAAGTTAGAGTCTCGCGGGAAAATTTCATGTTGTGCCGACAACATCCAAATCGTTGCAAACGCCACATTAGTGAATAAATTGCTGTAGCAATCTTCCGCTGACAGCCTATGCTCGGACCGGCACTAATGCTATGATTCCGCTACCGATGCCAAACAGTTATGCTTTGTTCTATGAAGAAAGTTCGTCTAATATCAACATTTTCAATCACTAAAATCATATAACTCTGAATTACGCTAGAAAATTTCACCGAAGAATTTTCCAGTTCCTAACGGTTGCACTTTAGGAAAATTATTTCAACTTAACCTTCCTCCCAAATATAATGATGGTCCTGAAAAGAACCAATTAATTGCCACTTATGTGCCTTATCAGCAGCCACTGAGCTGCGCGACCGCCATCCGATGATTCGGCTCAACGAACGCCGTCGATTGCCAGATCCGCCGAAGATGGGACACGGATGAAAATGATGTGCTGCTGCTTCCACGACCGCCAGCACCACCGGCCGAAAAAAAATCATCCGCACCACCACACCGCTGAGACAGCCGTTGTCACTGGGACCGCCATGGTCCGCTCACCGTGACATCCAGAATGAAAATGACGCGCGCACGCGAAACATGGGGCTTTTTATACACAGGGAAAACGAAGCAGTGGATCAAAAGGCCCGTACCTTACTGCAATCTGATGTCCGTGTTGGGGATTTATGAACGGAATTGAATTTTTCCCCCGGTTTGGAAAGTAACAACATTTTCAATAGTTTGACGTTGATAATCAATAGTATCAATAGAATTGGCAAATTGCTGGAGAGTTTCTGAATCGATTGATAAGCAAATGTCGAAAATCCATCGAAAGATAGAGACGCTATTAGCGTTTGAAATCTATCCTAATTTCGTGACGGTCTCGAATTTGGAAATTTCGGTTTTACACCCTGTATCTGAGTCTTCCCCTTAGACGTAGTTTACGTCAATAACACGGTGTGTAGTGCCTCCCCGATTCATCTTAAGGGAAGATCCTTTAATTACGTAACACAAAAATTAGGCATTTTCAGCCCCCCCCCCTCCCCCCTATGTCGCACTTTTTGTATGGAGCATCTAAAAAATATGTATGGGTCGTCACACTTCGCCCAACCCCCCCTCCCCTCTTTTAGCGTTGCGTTACGTAATTTGTGGACGCTCCCAATAGCCACTTTCATTGATGGTAGCCGATCGTTAGTACTTCATATCAAATATCATATCATAGCATATCAAAGAATATTGTGGCCAAATTTCATAAAATTTGGTCAACAAAAACCCCCCTGACAATAATAGAACAAAACCTGCCAAAGCCGTCATTCCTCCTACATCATACAAGAAAATTTAAACTGAGCGCTGCTAATGTTAATGACGACGACCGCGCGACCCACACTATCGCCGGGAATAAAATTTCCGGTAGGAGCTCCGCCGATGCCGAAGGTGGTACCACGGTCTGCTCTCCGCGACATCTCGAACGAAATGGCTCGCGCGCGCGGAAGAGCTGCTTTCTTGTAATCAATAAAGTTGAACCTGTAGCCACGCCCCTTTGGGGGGTGTGTGACGGTTACACAATATTTGCCGTCATACCGGACAACAAAGAGGCGGGACTAATTAGCCATCTTTATTGATTATAAGAAAACTGCTCTCCCGCGCGCGTGTGGCCACGCACACACGCACATGCATTCCAGTTCGAGACAGCAACACGTACGGACGTGTTTTTTGCTCGCGCATTTTTTCGAAGTGTTTTTTCTCGTTCTTTCGCTGTTTACGTTTTCGCTTGTCGCGTTGGCGTTATTTTCTCCCGGACCCGTCATGGGAGACTCGGTGGCCGATTCGGTCGCTGGAAAAGTGCCTAAGCGCACTGCTCTTGGAGGCGCGGGTAACCCTCCAAGCAGCTTTTGCAGAGCAACGTGTTCTCGCCGTTGCCGCTTGATGACGCCGGCAATCCGCCGAAAAGAGGAAGAAGCAGCAATCGCAGCTGCCGCAGGTGCAACCGGAGCTGAAGGAGAAGTGCCCGCCCGTGTTTGTGAAGGGCGATCCGCCGGATTTACGACCGAAAATTCGCCAGCTGATCGCTAAGGGGCTGAAATGTACTTTTCGGCTCTGCAGCAAGGGCGTGAAAGTGATGCCGGCCAGCAGGGACCATCATCAATCCGTCGTGGAGTTCCTCGAGGTCCACAAGTATGAGTACTACACTCATGACCACCCCGGCACGAAGCCGCTCAAGGCCTTGCTGCGAGGACTTCACGACATGAAGGAGGAAGAGCTCCAAGCAGAGCTTGAAAGTTGCGGACTGAAGCCAGTAGCCGTCCACAAGATCGCTCGTCACGACAAGGCGAGGAAATATCGCGACCAGCTTTACCTGATCCATCTGGAGCACGGTTCCACTACCTGGAAGGACCTGAAGCTGGTTGGCGTTATAAATTACACCGTCGTTGACTGGGAGCGATATCGGCCAGTGCACCGCGATGTCACGCAATGCACCAACTGCTTCAATTTCGGGCACGGCACCAGGAACTGCCGCATGAAGCCGCGCTGCAACAAGTGTGGCGAACCCCATCCGACTGACGAGTGCGACAAAATGGAGGTGGCCGATCCCAAGTGCGCCAACTGTGGCGACAAACATCAGGCCACCACAAAGGGCTGCCCAAAGCGAGCCGAGTTCCTGGAAATCCGGAAGAAGGCTTCCACCAGGACCATTCCGAAGAAGAACCGTGTTCCTGTAATCAACGAGGTGAACTTTCCAGCTATCCCGGCTCCCCGTCGTGTGATTCCAATACTCCCACCGCTACAGCCGCACAAGCGACTGGCAGCGGCAGCTGCATCGGTCCAAGCTCCAGCATCGTCGGCACCATCCACCAGCGAATGGCCCCGCTTCCTCCTCCTGGGTTCCGTCGGCAGTCGGAGAACGAAGCCGTCCCACCGGAAGAATCTGCCCGCTGTACACTCCGGAGCAACTGATGCCGATCTTCGCGCAGCTCGCCACTCGACTGCGCGGCTGCAAAACCGATTCGACCAGGTCTTCACACTTGGCATGTTCATCATTAAAAATTGCTGCTAGGGTGGCCCTGGTCAACTGGAACGCTCAAGAGTAAAACGATCGAGCTGAAGGATTTTCTTGCGGAAATAGACGTGGCGTTTATCACCGAAACGCATTTAAAATCGGAGGTGAACATCAGCATCCCGGACTTCCGCATCGTGCGACTCGACCGGCCGACCAGGGAGGTGGTGTGGCCATCGCTCTTCGCTACAACATCAACTGTCGTCTGCTTCCAAGTTTCCAGCTCAGTGTCATTGAGGCCATCGGTGTCGAAATCACCACTTCGGTCGGCACAATCGCGCTCATCGCGGCGTACTGTCCAACGCAAGCCAAAGCCGGCGATGGATCATCGGCTGCCCTTCGGAGGGACATCGTCAAGCTGACGCGGAGGCAAGGCCAGTATATCATTGCCGGCGACTTGAATGCCAAACATCAAGCCTGGGGCAACAGTCGCGGCAATCGAAACGGCACCATCTGGAGCAACGACATGGAGGAAGGCCACTACACGATCCTGAGCCCGGATTCCCCACTCGGCTGAGTCGGTCCGGTGCCCACGCAACGCTCGACCTCTACGTAACAAACCTGAGTGACCACGTCTCGCAGCCGGTTGTATACCAGGAGCTCAGTTCGGATCACTATCCGGTGGTGGCGGAACTGGGCTCCTCGGTCAATCGGCACCAGCAGTTACGGCGGAACTACCACCGAGTGAACTGGCAGCGTTTCCAGCAGTGCGTCGATAACACCGTCGACTACGAGGTGCGTCCGGAGACGCCGGAAAGTATCGACCGCCAGCTGTGCGCTATCGAGGAGGCGATCACGGCGGCCCGAGAGCAACACGTACCGACGGCTCGGCAGGTAAGCAACTCCTTAAACATCGATACACTCACCAAAGATTTGATTCGATTGCGGAATGTCACTCGCAGGCAGTTTCAGCGTACTGGACTGCCTGAGCTTAAGGCACGCTGCAATCGAATCACAAAATTATCAAGGCCAGAATGGTGGACCTCAAAATAACGACTTCTCGAATAAGATCCGCACTCTCCCAGATTATGCTAAGCCGTTCTGGAAAATGACCAAAATTCTAAAATCCAAGCCTCGGCCCATTCCACCTTTGATCCCACTAGACAATAATGGCTCTAAGGATCGCTTGATAACTCCTGCAGAGAAGGTCGCTGAAATAGGTCGTCACTTCGTCAGCTCACACAATCTTGGACAGAACATCGTCAGTCCACACGAAGCAGCCGTCAACGAGCATGCTAACAACATCCATTTGATTCCCAACGACTTCTCGGAGGAGTTGGAGATCTCAGCTGGCGAAATGACGGCCTATATCACATCGTCGAAAAACATGAAGGCCCCAGGCTTCGATAACATTCTGATTCTCGAGCTCAAACACTTGAGTGCTCCGTTCTTCGAGGATATTTCGCTGATCTTTAATCATTGTCTCCGGCTCAGCTACTCCAATCGTCCTGAAGTCAGCCAAAGTCATCACCATCCGTAAGCTTGGGAAGGATCCTTCCTACCCCAAAAGTTATCGTTCCATCAAGCCTTCTATCAGGGTTATCCAAGTTATTCGAAAAAGCTATTCATCACCGGTTACTTGAGTCTGCCGAAAATCTTGCTCGAAGAACAGTTTGGTTTCCGACGCGGTCGGTCAAGCATACATCAAGTGACTCAAGTTATCAACGTCCTCAAACGGAACAAGTTTGCCTCCAAAACATCCGCCATGGCCTTACTCGATTTTGAGAAGGCATTCGACAATATATGGCATAATGGCCTGGTGTACAAACTACAACGCTACAATCTTCCCAGCTACCTGGTGAATATCATCAACAATTACCTGTCGGCAAGGACATTCCGGGTCTCAATCAGCGGAGCAAGTTCCAATGTACACAACATCATCACAGGCGTCTCCAGGGCAGTATCCTCGGCCCCTGCTTTTCAATCTGTTCACCTCCGACATGCCAGAACCTCCAGAAGGCGGCATTCTGTCTCTGTTCGCAGATGACACCTCCATCGTCTACAACGGTAGAGTGATCAAAGCGCTAGTGGCAAAACTCCAACGAGGCCTGGATGCCCTGACAGAGTACCTCACCAGCTGGAAGATCTGTATCAACGCGGCGAAGACCCAGGTCATCATTTTCCCCACTCCAAATCCCTAAACTTGTTCCGCCTGGGGACTGTAAAATCATCCTCAATGGCACGACTGTGGAATGGGCCAATGAGGCCGACTACCTTGGCTTGACCCTCGACAGCAAGCTTATTTTCAGGCAGCAGGTTGACAAAACGGTGACAAAGTGTAACGTCTTGTTGAAACTACTGTACCCTTTGATCAACCGCCGGTCGTCATTGTCCCTGAAAAATAAGCTTGCTGTCTACAAGCAAATCATCCTCCCTGTGATCGAATATGGCATGCCGGTCTGGGAGAGCTGCGCTAAAACCCACCACCTCAAACTTCAACGGGTCCAAAACAAATTCCTGAGGATGATCCTCAACACCTCCCAGGACAAGAACATCCGAGGTCCACCGTCTGGCCGGAATAAAACCTTACATGAACGCTTTGGTGAGTGTAAAGAAAAGTTTAGGGTCCGTTGCTTGCATTCGGATCAGGCACCAATTAGGGCGCTAGTTCCAATCTAGGTTATCAAATTTTTTTATTGTAAATATTAGTGTACATAGTAGTTAGGTTATCAAATTTTAAAAAAACACACCAGCGCCTCCTAAAGGCCGTCATGATACATTATATTTTAAAAATTAAGTAATAGCATAATAATAATAATAATAATAACAATAATTGAAATTGAAGTTGGAGGGCCAAGCCGGCCGATCACTGTACATGTATAAAAATGATTGTAGAACAAAACATGTTTTAAATAAAGAAGAATTTTACTACTACGTGCGCGCGTCATTTTCATTCTGGATGTCACGGCGAGTGGACCAGGGCGTCTAGAAGCGGTCCCAGTGACAACGGCTGTTTCAGCGGTGGTGGTGCGGATGAAATTTTTTCGGTCGGTGGTGGTGGCGGTCGTGGAAGCAGCAGCACATCATTTACATTCGTGTCCCATCTTCGGCGGATCTGGCAGTCGACGGCGTTCGTTGAGCCGAATCATCGGATGGCGGTCGCGCAGCCCAGTGGCTGCTGGATACGGTACATAAGTGGCAATTCGGCAAATCGGTTCTTTTCAGGACCATCATTATATTTGGGAGGAAGGTTAAGTTGAAATAATTTTCATAAAGTGCAACCGTTAGGAACTGTAAAATTCTTCGGTGAAATTTTCTAGCGTAATTCGGAGTTGTATGATTTTAGTGATTGAGAATGTTGATATTAGACGAACTGTCTTCATAGAACAAAGCATAATTGTTTGGCATCGGTAGCGGAATCATAGCATTAGTGCCGGTCCGAGCATAGACTGTCATCGGAAGATTGCTACAGCAATTTATTCACTAATGTGGCGTTTGCAACGATTTGGATGTTGTCGGCACAACATGAAATTTTCCCGCGAGACTAATTTTGTATTTTTCCTGTTGGTTGAAAAAGAAATCGGTTCCGAGATGAACTTTATTCAAAGCGCAACGCTAACGTCGGTAGTTGAATCCCAAGCAAGTATCGGAAGGAGACCATACAAACAATTGATTCGCATTATGACTGAAAAAAATGTATGGCGTCAGTATTGATGTTTGCCAATTCTATTGATACTATTGATTATCATTAATGCTTATTTTTTTTTCTACAACAAATATGATTACTATGTCTGAAACTTGATTATGCATATGTACAACATGTGATAGATTTAGTTCGGAAAAGGTATTGGAGGGTAACCGCCCCTTCGGTGGGGTTTGATCCCACGACCCCAGTTCGCATGACAGGTGCTTTCCCTACTAAGCTACGAAGGACCTCCGTCGTCCACCGCAGCTTAGCGGGTACTGATGAAACCAAATTCCCAGCACCAGGTACCAGCCGATCTCTCGCAATACATTTTCAGAACTAACTCTCTCAAATGTATTTTTGTACACATCATGTCAACCAAGTAGGATGAGTATTTAGTATTGTCCGGCTCCTACACACTTGCTTCATCAGCAACGGCGCTCAATGAAGTAGGGTTGTGTGAGGTTGTGCCAGTTTGGTCGTCAGATCCCAACACGACCACACAAGCGAAGAGAGATCGCCACTCGAGATCAGTACATTCAAAGTTAATTGCCTATATGCCGGGTATTAAGCCACCCGGGTGGAAATTAATTACTAGGTCTGAAACTTGATTATGCATATGTACAACATGTGATAGATTTAGTTCGGAAAAGGTGTTGGAGGGTAACCGCCCCTTCGGTGGGGTTTGATCGAGCGTCCCCGGTTAGCATGAGAGGTGCTTACCCGACTAAGCTAAGAAGGACCTCCGTCGTCCACCGCAACTTAGCGGGTACTGATGAAACCAAATTCCCAGCACCAGGTACCAGCCGATCTCTCAAATACATTTCAGAACTAACTCTCTCAAATGTATTTTGTACACATCATGTCAACCAAGTAGGATTAGTATTTAGTATTGTCCGGCTCCTACACACTTGCTTCATCAGCAACGGCGCTCAATGAAGTAGGGTTGTGTGAGGTTGTACCAGTTTGGTCGTCAGATCCCAACACGACCACACAAGCGAAGAGATCGCCACTCGAGATCAGTACATTTCAAAGTTAATTGCCTATATGGCGATCTCTCTTCAGCCTTGTGGTCGTGTTGGGATCTGACGATAAGCATTTCAGGCATAACAGTATTGCGAAAGACATATCAAACAATTAACAAATATAACAAGTTAAAAAAAGTATCACCGGCGCGTGCTTACTCGCACTCTACATGCTGATACATTTACAGTTACATCAAACAACTGAAAACCGAAATACGCCACTCCAAAATTACGAGGTGACAATGTTAGAAAGAGACAAAAGATAGGAAAAATAACACGGTGTGTAGTGCCTCCCCGAGTCACCTTAAGGGAAGATCCTTTAATTACGTAACGCAAAAATTGGGCATTTTCACCCATTCGACCCACACCATCGCCGGGAATAAAATTTCCGGTAGGGGTAGGAGCTTCGCCGATGCCGAAGGTGGTACCACGGTCTGCTCTCCGCGACATCTCGAACGAAATGGCTCGCGCGCGCGGAAGAGCTGCTTTCTTGTAATCAATAAAGTTGAATCTTTTGCCACGCCCCTTTGGGGGGTGTGTGACGGTTACACAATATTTGCAGTCATACCGAACAACAAAGAGGCGGGACTAATGAGCCATCTTTATTGATTATAAGAAAACTGCTCTCCGCGCGCGCGTGGCCCATTCCAGTTCGAGACAGCTTGCAATACCACGGACGTGTTTTTTGTTCGCGCATTTTGACATTAACTACGTCTAAGGGGAAGCCTCTGATACAGGGTGCAAAATGAAAATTTCCAAATTGGGGACCGTCACGAAATCATGTAAGATTTCAAACGGTAATGGTGACTTTATCTTTCGACGGATTTTTGAAATTTTGTTATTAATAGATTCGGAAACTTTCCACCAATTTGCTAATTGTATTAAAACCACAGACAAACAGACATAACACATTGAACATTTACTCATCAAAATCATCGTCGTTCAAACACTAACGACATCTGTTGATTTCAGTTAGTTGGGCAAATCACGAACCAGATGGCGGTAGTGAGCAAACGTCAAACTCGAGCAAAAACGATGCACGCGCCACGAGTGATCGATTGGCCAACTAATAATTATTTGAATTGACCAGTAAATCAGTGAACCATGCAAATTTGACGAGTGTTATGTCTGTTTGTCTGTGTTAAAACTATTCATTGTCAACGGCAAACTATTGAAAATATTATTTCTTTCCCAGCCGGGTGAAAAATTCAAAAATAATCAATCCCGTTCATAAATCCCCAACACGGACATCCGATTGCAGTAAGGTACGGGCCTTTTGATCCACTGCTTCGTTTTTCCTGTGTTTCGCGTGCGCGCGTCATTTTCATTCTGGATTTCATGGAAAGCGGACCAGGGCGTTCAGCGGCGGTCCTAGCGACAACGGCTGTGCGGATGAAAATTTTTCGTTCGATAGTGGTGGCGGTCGTGGCAACAGCAGTACATCTTCACATCCGTGTTACAAGCAGCATTTTTGGATCTGGCAATTAACGGCGTGCGTAGAGCCGAATCATCAGATGGCTGTCGCGCAGTCCAGTAGTTTTTGTTGGTGAGGCATATAATTGGGAATGAATCGGATCTTTTCAGAAGCACCATTATGTTTGGGAGGAAGGTTAAGTTGAAATAATCTGTCTATAGTGCAACCGCTAGGAACTAGAAAATTTTTTGGATTTAATTTTGAACATTAAGTGATTGAGAAAGTTGATATAAGACGAACTTTTTTCATATAACAAAGCATAATTGTTTGGTATCGGTAGCGGAATCATAGCATTACTGCCGGTCCGAGCGCGCGTCAGAAGGAGAAGCTGCAAATATGTATTCGTATGGATGGAAATAAATCCTTAAACAAGTAGCAGGCTACCTACTAGAATTATAATCTTGATGGGAAATTTCACTTGACTGTTACTGCTATCCACGCGAATAATTATCGTCAGCGTCTTTTTATAACGCGCGCTTGTGATTCTGCTACCGATGGAAAGCAATCTGCCATCACCAAGCAGTTAAGTTTTACTTTGAGCAAAATTCATCTCGCCTCAAGTTGTGACTTAAGAGCTACTTTCTCTGATGGTAGCCAATCATTAGTACTTCAGACAAGAAAATTTAATCTGAGCGCGAACGACCGCATGAACCACACCATCGATGAGAATGAAATTTCCGGTAGCAGCTCCGCCGAAGCCGTGGGACTACGATCTGCTTTTCGCGACATCTCGAGCGAAATGGCTCGCGCGCGCGGAAGAGCTGCTTTCTTGTAATCAATAAAGTTAAATCTGTAGTCACGCCCCTTTAGTAAGTGTGTGACGGGTACACAATATTTGCAGTCATACCGGACAACAAAGAGGCGGGACTAATGGGCCATCTTTATTGATTATAAGAAAACTGCTTTCCCCCGCGCGCGTGGCATTTCATTTGAAATTAGGAATGAGCGTTTTTCGGAAAAATATCGATACTGCCGAATCGATGTTTTTGACGTAAACTACGTCTAAGGGGAAGACTCAGATACAGGGTGTAAAACCGAAATTTCCAAATTCGAGACCGTCACGAAATTAGGATAGATTTCAAACGCTAATAGCGTCTCTATCTTTCGATGGATTTTCGACATTTGCTTATCAATCGATTCAGAAACTCTCCAGCAATTTGCCAATTATATTGATACTATTGATTATAAACGTTAAACTATTGAAAATGTTGTTTCTTTCCAAACCGGGTGAAAAATTCAATTCCGTTCCTAAATCTCAACACGGACATCAGATTGTAGCAGGTACGGGCCTTTTGATCCACTGCTTCGTTTTTCCTGTGTATAAAAAGCCCATGTTTCGCGTGCGCGCGTCATTTCATTCTGGATGTCATGGTGAGCGGACCATGGCGGTCCCAGTGACAACGGCTGTCTCAGCGGTGTGGTGGTGCGGATGAATTTTTTTCGGCCGGTGGTGCTGGCGGTCGTGGAAGCAGCAGCACATCATTTTCATCCGTGTCCCATCTTCGGCGGATCTGGCAATCGACGGCGTTCGTTGAGCCGAATCATCGGATGGCGGTCGCGCAGCTCAGTGGCTGCTGATAAGGCACATAAGTGGCAATTAATTGGTTCTTTTCAGGACCATCATTATATTTGGGAGGAAGGTTAAGTTGAAATAATTTTCCTAAAGTGAAACCGTTAGGAACTAGAAAATTCTTCGGTGAAATTTTCTAGCGTAATTCAGAGTTATATGATTTTAGTGATTGAAAATGTTGATATTAGACGAACTTTCTTCATAGAACAAAGCATAACTGTTTGGCATTGGTAGCGGAATCATAGCATTAGTGCCGGTCCGAGCATAGGCTGTCAGCGGAAGATTGCTACAGCAATTTATTCACTAATGTGGCGTTTGCAACGATTTGGATGTTGTCGGCACAACATGAAATTTTCCCGCGAGACTCTAACTTTGTATTTTTTCTGTTGATGATTGAAAAAGAAATCGGTTCCGAGATGAACTTTATTCAAAGCGCAACGCTAACGTCGGTAATTGAATCCCAAGCAAGTATCGGAAGGAGACCATGCAAAGAATTGATTCGCATTATGACTGAAGAAAATTGTATGGCGTCAGTATTGATGTTTGCTGCAGATTTTTGACTTAAACTACATCTAAGGGGAAGACTAAGATACAGGGTGTAAAACGGAAATTTCCAAATTCGGGACCGTCACAAAAACTAGGATAGATTTCAAACGCTAATAGCGACTTTATCTTTCTATGGATTTTCGACATTTGCTTATCAATCGATTCGGAAACCCTTCAGCAATTTTCCAATTCTTTTGATACTATTGATTATCATAAATGCTTAATTTTTTTTTCTGCAACAAATATGATTTTGAAAAAGTATCACCGGCGCGTGCTTACTTGCAATCTACATGCTGATACATTTACAGTTACATCAAACAAATGAAAACCGAAATACGCCACTCCAAAATTACGAGGTGACAATGTTAGAAAGAGACAAAAGAAAGGAAAAATAACACGGTGTGTAGTGCCTCCCCGAGTCACCTTAGGGAAGATCCATTAATTACGTAACGCAAAAAATGGGCATTTTCAACCCCCCCCCCCACCTACCTATGGCACACTTTTTGTATGAAGCATCTAAAAATTATGTATGGGTCGTCACACTTCGCCCAACACCCCCCCCCCCCTGCCCCTCTTAGCATTGCGTAATTTGTGGACGCTCCTTAAGAACCACTTTCATTGATGGTAGCCCATCGTTAGTACTTCAGACAAGAAAATTTAATTTGAGCGCTGATGTTGATGACGACCGCACGGCCCACACCATCGGTGAGATTAAGATTTCCGGTAGGAGTTCCGCCGATGCCGATGGTGGGACTGCTTTTCGCGACATCCCGAACGAAATGGCTCGCGCGCGTTTTTTTTTTTTTTTTTTTTTTTTACGTTCAATATACTTTATTTCATGTTCTTTTTACATTTTTGTATGATTTACATTTTAAGTGATGTTGTTCTTCGACATTTCAGCTTTGACCTTTTTCTAGAAATTGTTTAGCTTTCATTTCCATAGGATCCAGAAACATTATTTTTGCTTGCTTTAAATTGCAAATATTGATTTTGGATTTTTCCTAACTACTATCTAACTACATCTTAATACTAACTTAACCTAATTTTGCTGGAATAGTGTTCTGATCATTACATGTTCTGATTGTAACCCCTTTTCCTTAAATTTCTGAAATACTGTTTCTATTTTTTGATCGATTGTCTGAACACCTGCTAGCTCATGTACCACCGTATTTCTAACATTAAATGGCACATTGAGAATCATTCTTAAAGCTTTGTTTTGTATAACTTGAAGAGATTTTCTATGACACATTGCGGTTGTTTGCCATACCGGCATTGCATATTCTATCACTGGGGCTATTATTTGTTTGCAGATGGCTAATTTAGTTTTTAAACAAAGTTGTGATCTTCGATTGATAAGGGCTCTTACTAATTTGTTACATTTCGTTTTAGTTTTCTCTACATGAGAACTAAAGAGAAGCTTCTTATCAAGCGTAAGTCCCAGATACACAACTTCAGCAGACCATTCAAGTGGAGAACCATCCATGACTATTTTACAATTTTCAGGGGGAAGTAGCCTTGGGGAACGATTGTAGGGGAAGACTATAACCTGGGTCTTAGCTGCATTTAGTTTTATTTTCCACAGTGACGCGTAACGTTGGAATGAGTCTAGGCACTCTTGGAGCTTCCGTACTGCACATTTTGTAATACGATGCTTCACCATTATGCCAGTATCGTCAGCAAACAATGACAAGTAGCAGCCCTCTGGAAGCTGGGGGACGTCAGAAGTATATATGCTGTACAGGATTGGGCCAAGCAAGCTACCCTGCGGTACACCAGCTGGGATCGGAAAGCTGTCCGATAGCGCACCACAGAGGGACACCCGAAATTGTCTTTCGTTTAAGTAGTTTTGTATTATTTTTATAAGATAGTTCGGAAAATTATAACGATAAAGTTTAAATACAAGCCCATCATGCCACACATTGTCAAAGGCCTTCTCTACGTCAAGGAGACCCATGACAGTGGACTTTGCGACTGATTTGTTTCGTTTGATTATGCTGGTTACGATATAGTTGATGAGACGTCGAGTGTCCCTTGCGAAACCCGAATTGTTCCTGTAGCAATATATCATTATTTAGGACATGGTCTTGGACACGGTTGAGTATGAGCTTTTCTAACAGCTTGCTAAGCGACGACAGAAGGCTGATAGGTCTGTAGCTGGTGGGGCTGCTGGGATCTTTCCCAGGTTTCAGTATCGGAACGACCTTTGCCACCTTCCAGCAGGATGGGAAATAGTTGAGATTGAGACAACAGTTGAAGACTTTTGTGATTTGGGTCAGAGCGGTTATACTCAGGTTTTAAGAACCAAGTTGAATATTGAGTCAAATCCTGGAGCTTTCATATTTTGGCACCTTTGAGAGCGGCGGTGACTTCTTCAACTTGGATCTTTTATTTTCAGGGACATAGCATGGAGTATTGCGCAAGGTGGAAAGTGTATCTGAGACCGGCTGCTCCATAGGACTATCCATGTTGCTGCCTAACAAGTGTGATTTCATAAAATGCGACGCGATTGTATTTGACTTTTCGCTAGAAGAAACTAGTAGATTGTCGTTGCACTTAAGGGGTGGTACTTGGTGTGTTTTAGTCTTTAGGATCTTAGCTACTTTCCAGAAAGGTTTTGCAAATGGGCTCATCTTCTGAATATCTTTGTTGAACTTGTCATTTTTGATTTGCTGAACATGGAAAGCAATGATTTTGGTTAGGTAGTTCATCTTATACTTTTTTGACAAATCTCCTGTACGTTGGAATTGTCGCCTAAACACGTTCCTAGCTCTAATGACACTTTTCGTTTCTGGATCTAATTGAAGCTGATTACTTACAATCGATACTCTAGAGATGCATTCATCTTCCGCTGTCGTAATTGCTTGCTGCAGGTTGTCCACCGCACGGTCGATGTCGTCCCTGGATTCCAGAGGCCATTCTGTTTGGATTCGGCTGTCGACTCTACGTTGGAACTCCATCCAGTTGACATGGTGATAATCCTTCCTGGTGCGGCGCTGTCCACACACGGTTTCGCCACCAACCCGTATGCTAACAGGGAAGTGGTCGGAGCTTAGGTCGTTGATTGTCATCGGTGATGGTACGTTCACGTTCGTCAAGAAGATATCCAGATAGGACGGGACACCCGCCGGCGATAGGTACGTTGGATCTTTCGGAGCATAGACTGTAAAATATCCTAATTGCGACTCGTCGAATAGTAGATTGCCATTCTTGTTGCGTCGGTGGTTGAGCCATGCTTCATGCTTTGCATTTAGGTCACATGCCATGATGAACTTTCTGTTGTGACGAGTCAGCTTCACCAAGTCGTTTTAAATTGACGTGCCTTGCCTTGACCTTCATAGCACTGATGTGGGCAGTAAGCAGCAATCACCAGGAGAGGTCCATTAGTTGTTTCCAGTTCGATTCCAATTGCTTCTATTATTGTTGTTCGAAAGTGTGGTAGTGCCGAGAATTTGATTGGTTGTTTGATCGCGATGGCTACCCTCCTCCTTTGGCAAGCATCCGATCCAATCTCACGATAGAATAGCCAGGAAGAGACAAGTTGATTCCAGGCTTAAGATGTGTCTCAGTTAGCACAATAACATCTATATCCTCTCGCATTACTAGGTCAAGCAGTTCCACGGTCTTGTCTTTGACGGCGTGGGCGTTCCAGAGAAGCAAGTTCACTCCGTTAGCCATGGCGAATGATGAATTCTCCAAGACAAAGTATTTGGTCAGCACGCGTATGACACTGTTGTAATTGAGACCACATTTCCCTGAAGATAGGTAGTAGTTGCTCTGGGGTGAGAAGAGGGTCATCACCATCCGTTGGTTGGGAACGATTTCGGTGCCACGTTTTGGATTGTTGGGCAGTTGGGTCCTGACGTAGTTGATCCCGGTAGGAGAGTCCTGGAGGAGGAGCACTTGGTGCAGGGAGGCGATCGATTGACTGAGCCGAGTTTGGAGAAATACTTGGAAAGTTTTCCATGTTGAAGCAAGCGAGCCCCGTTGGGGCGACGACGAGGCTGATTCCGACTTGCTGCTTGGGATCGAATGCGCTTGTACTCCTCACGTTTAGCACATGAACGATCGGTCGCACGGTGACCCCACCGCAATTTGCACACTTCACTTCCGCCACCTCTTCAATGGGGCATTCCTTCGTTTCATGCTGCTGGGTGCATACGCTGCAACGCGGTTTCACACCACAGTTCCTTGCTCCATGACCAAAATGCAAACATCGCATGCATTGGGTAACGTCCCTGTTGGCGCCACGGTACGCTTCCCAGGAGATGATAATGTCGAGGATAACTTTAGCAGCTTTCAGGCCACCAAGAGTCACTGTACCTTTCTTGAAATGGACCAGGTACAGGCAGTCCCGGTACTCTTTTTGTTTGTCGTGTCGTGACATTGGAAACACCGCCAGAGGATGTAGCTTGTAGCGACGTTCCAGGTCCTCCTTCACTTCGTCGGTATCCATAACCGGCAGACCACGAATGACCGCTTTGAAGGGCTTTTCCGACGGCATGTCAAACGTGAAAAATTCCACCTTTTCTTGCTCAAGAGCGACTTTGCTTTCAGGTAGTCCTCTTTGGAGGAGATGACTACTTTGATGCCGATACGACAGAGCTTATACACTGCCTTGATGTCGATGGTTTTCATCATGGCTTGCAGCTTGGCTAAGCTGACCAACTTCACCATCAGTGGAGGGATTTTTGTGCTGATCACACGCTGAAGTTGTTGTGGCTGCTGCTCATTTGGATCTTCACCAAAATCGCCCACATCGCTGTCATTAATCGCTGTTCCGCCGGTGCTGTACCGGTTGTTTGAGAGAATCGATTCCAGGATGAGATCTTCATCTCGCTTTCGTTGCTTTTTAGCAACAGACACTTCAGGAGTGCTGGTTGTTGTGTCAATTGGCAGCGAATCTGCCTTCTTGCGTCGGCGAGGCATTTCTAGCCGACTGCGATCACCGAACGAAAAGTATACGCGAAAACTGTACTCGAAAAAAAAGGTCCGCTCGATGCAAAACGCGAAAACGATGATGCTGCGTGTCTGCTAGCGCCTGGCTCGCGCGCGCGGAAGAGCTGATTTCTTGTAATCAATCAAGTTAAACCTGTAGCCACGCCCCTTTGGCGAGCGTTACGGTTACACAATATTTGCACTCATACCGGACAACAAAGAGGCGGGACTAATGAGCTATCTTTATTGATTATAAGAAAACTGTTTTCCTCCGCGCGCGATGCATGGCTAGGGCTAGGAGTTCACTTTTGTCCCTTAACTGAGACGGACGCGGTTTGATCGTGACGGAAAAACGAACGCGAGCGAAAAAGTAGTGGCAAAACATCGTGCGAAAGAAACAGCCGGTCGCAAAATGCCACACCGGCGAAAAAAGATGGCATCTGCCAATCAATCAGCCAACACCACGGCCAGCACACCAGACCTCAAAACTGCGAAGAAAATTCGGAAAGACGGTAATCAATCCATCCTCAACACGATCCTTTCTAACAACCGGTACTCTACCGGCGGCACAGCAATCAACGACAGCGATCTCGGTGATTTTGCTGATGTACCGGATAACGAAGAAGAAGAAGAAGGACAACAACAGCAGCAGCGCTTGACTGCAGAAAAAATCCCCCCGCTGATGGTAAAGTCCGTCGGCCTAGCCAAACTCCAAGCAACAATGAAAGCAATCAGTGTGAGTGCTGTTTACAAACTCTGCAGAGTCGGTATCAAGGTGGTCCTTGCCTCCAAAGAGGACTATCAGAAAGCCAAAAATTACCTGGAAAGATGCAAAGCGGAATTTTACACCTTCGACATCCCGTCGGAAAAGCCATTCAAGGCAGTGGTTCGCGGTCTGCCCATCATTGACAAGGATGACATCAAGACGGACCTGGAATATCGCTACAAGCTTCGGCCCCTGGCAGTATTTCCTATGGCTCGACACAACCAAGATGTGGAATACCGGGATTGCCTGTATCTCGTTCACTTTCCCAAAGGCTCGGTAACACTAGGTGCACTCAAGGCTGCTCGTGTGATCCTAGACGTCATCGTTTCGTGGGAAGCATATCGTGGGGCGAATAAGGACGTCACACAATGCATACGGTGCCTGAACTTTGGGCACGGCACACGCAACTGTCGCCTCAGAGCTAGGTGCAACCTATGTTCGCTAGACCATCAAACGGACTCCTGCCCCTCCTAGGACACTGTGGATTTTGAAGCCAAATGCGTCAATTGCGGTGGCAAACATCGCTCGTCGGATCGCACTTGCCCGAAACGTGCTGAATGCAAACAAATCAGACAACATGCCTCCTCCTCCAACCAACCCGGCAGAAGAAGAGAACGAGCTGCGCCACCCGATCTGGAAGACTTTCCTGCGCTTCTTCAAAACACTAATCAGCAGGCCCCACCGGCTGTATGGCAAACGCTTCCATCCAGAGAAGCACAAAGTTCGAGACCTACCTCGTCTGGACCTCCCCCGGGTTTCCAGCGAACAGCTCAGCCTCATGTTGCTGCACCGCTGGGTAGCGGGTCCCCCAACGACACCCCACCCAAGTAACACCGAAAACATCTTTTCTAGCGGAGAACTTATAAACTTGTTGTATGACGGTTAAAAAGATGAAATAGAAAACATGTTATGTTTGAAAAAAGCTGTGAAAAGGTGTTTGCCAAACATACATCTGTTTGATCTTAAAAGATGTTTTGGACTACATTCTCACAACTTACTGATAACATGCCATATTTTGACATTTGTTTGGTTTTTCAAGATGTTTTGTTTTACATTCTCACGACATAAAACATGTTGTCAGGATGATTTCACGAACATACAAATAACATTTTCATTTTTTGACATTTGTTCACACAGAAGATGTGTAGTTATGATGTATGCTCAGTTCAAATCAGTATTATGGACTCAATTTCAACATCTTGTCGTAACTCAGCTGTGAATATTTTTTATCGACTCTGTCGTTTATCGAGAAAACGCCATATTGCTATTTCGCAAACTCAAACATGTGTTTACATTTGAATTCCTAAATTATATGTTTTTGGTATAGCGCATATATTTCTCCAATCAACGGCGCTTGAATTTGGAAGAAATAAAATGAAAAGTTGCACGATGAATCATGAGTCGCATAAATTTCAAACTCATGCATCGACACAAAATTCAAACTCCAATAATTTTATAGAAATAGGAATTCGTAGTTGATTTTATGCATGCATATTTTCATTCGGTTTTGTTTATTGTTCAATTTGCTTGGCAAAAATTGCCAACAACTTTTTTTAGTACTCGATTTGACAGATCACATCATGTTGAGAAAATGTTATTGAATACTTAATTCAAACTTAACTTTAGTCTTGTGAGTGTATTACGATTACTTTCTTGTGACTGAAAGATGTTGAAAATGTGAACAATTTTTGCGCTGTTTCGGTCGTGTAAAGGTAATAAAACAAGTTTATATACCAACATGAATCAACCTATATGTTTGAAACGTGTATTTTTTACTTTCATACGACAAACCGTGTTACTTGGGCACACCTCTACACGGCTGCTGATCTGCAGCATATTCTGAATGAGATGTGCGACAAGCTTCAGCAATGTTCCACCCGATTGGAACAAGTCCGCTTGATTGGTAATCTCGTCCTGACCTATGGCTACTGATGATTTGAAAGCACTCCTTTGGAACGCCCGTGCAATTGCGCGGAAAAACACCGAGCTGCTAGACTTGATGACGCGTCACAGCATTGACATCTTAGTAGCAACTGAAACCCACCTAAAACCTGGTATGAAATTTAATCTTCCGGGTTATGTCACCATCCGGTTGGATCGCACTCAATCGAACGGGGGTGGAGTGCTGATCTCTGTTAAAAACAACATCAAGTTTACCATCCAGCCGCATTACAAGACCACCATCATCGAAGCGCTGGGAATCGAAATCACAACGAACAACGGCGCACTACTCATCATTGCAGCCTATTGCCCAAAGCAGTGTTCAAACTCCAACGGGACTAGCAAACACTTCAAAGAAGATCTAGCAAAATTAACGAGGATAAGAAAGAAGTTCATCATCGGTTGTGACCTGAATGCTCGTCATGAGGCTTGGTGGAACCACAGGCGTAACAGAAATGGGGAACTACTCTTCAATGACTCGCAACTGGGACTCTACACTGTCAATGCACCCCAAGACCCAACTTTCTTCTCGCCAGCCGGCGTACCTTCGACACTCGATATTTTCCTGACGAATGCTTCCCATATCGGTGACCCGGTGACCATCCACGAACTGAGTTCGGACCATTACCCTGTTGTAATCCAAATCGATTCTTCATCGACACCCCGGACGAGACCAAGCAGAAAAGATTATCACAACGTAAACTGGATCGAGTTTCAACGCAGTGTCGACCAATACATCGATACGCAGCCTCGCCTGGAAACCACCGAAGACATCGATCGAGAACTAGCGAATCTTCAAGCCGCCATCTCAACTGCCGAAGGAAGATGTATGCGCCAAGTTCCTGCGAATGTAAGTAACTCCATCGAAATTGACGCAGTAACGAAGATCCTTATTTCCAAACGAAACACAGTCAAAAGGAGATTCCATCGGGCAGGTAATCTCAACGACAAAATTCTCGCAGCAAAGCTGACAGATTTGATCCGTGATAGGATAACTAGGCTTAAAAACCACAAGTTCCTACAAGATTTATATAAGTTAGACTCTCGTTCCAATCCTTTCTGGAAACTTACAAAAATCTTAAAATCCAAACCTCAACAAATCCCTCCACTTAAAGTGAGTGATACCTTACTGGTTTCTCCCTCTGAAAAATCAGATGCCATTGCACAACAGTTTTTAACATCACATAAATTAGGAAGTAACATAATCAGCCCCATGGAAACAGTAGTGCAGGAAACAATGATCACACTAAGAAATACACAGTGCTATGTCCCAAATAATAAGAAGATAACTCTAGACGAAGTCCGGTTAGTTCTCAAAAATACCAAAAATATGAAGGCCCCAGGGTTCGATACCATATTTAACCTTGTATTGAAAAACGAACAGTGGGTAATGTCTGTGACATAACCGCTAAGTGGACGTAGGACTTGACTTGACCATGCCTTTACGATACATAATATGTCCAAATTTCTCACATCAACTATTTTGGATAAATAATCGGCGTTGCATACCATTCCTTGGCAAAATCTTGTCATCAAACCTACACAGAAATCAAATCTACCTCGAACAAGAATCATCAAAAACAATTCAGGAAGTATCTGTCCGGTCACGGAATATTAGCCTCGACAGTGGCAATCTTCCCACTATAGAACTGCCTGAAATAAGACACAAGTTGGCCCAGCAGGGGATGTAGGGCTTCCTAATCCGTGCGATAGCGACTGAAGGAGAACACTATTTTTAACTGTTAGAGCCTTGAAAAAGGGGCCCTCCTTAGCCGTGAGGTAAGATGCACGGCGACAAAGCAAGACCATGCTGAGGGTGGCTGGGTTCGATTCCCGGTGCCGGTCTAGGCAGTTTTCGGATTGGAAATTATCTCGACTTCCCTGGGCATAAAAGTATCATCGTGTTTAGCCTCATGATATACGAATGCAAAAATGGTAACCTGGCTTAGAATCCTCGCAGTTAACAACTGTGGAAGTGCTTAATGAACACTAAGCTGCGAGGCGGCTCTGTTCCAGTGTGGGGAGGTAATTCCAATAAGAAGAAGAAGAAGAAGCCTTGAAAAGGCTGTTTTGCTTCGGCTAAGTCCAAAAAGTAAGAAAACGATCTTTTCAAATAACCGCGAATTTCAAGTGGTGGTATAAAAAGACTGAATGCTCTGCGAGCGAATTAACTTTTCTTTTATACCTTATTTTGAATCTTCTCTGCTTCCCAATTGGTGGGCCAATCAGCTAGTGTCTTGTATCCCGCTTCTTTGTCAGCCAAAGCGTCATCATCATCAACGCGTTCGAGAAGGGCTTCTTCTTTTTTACGCTTGTTGCTCGCTGCTGGCGGCTATTTCCTAACGGGACTTTTCGCTTGATACAGGCCAATAAGCCGGGCAAGCGAGCTTAGAATTGCAGTTCAGGTGAGAAGTACGTGTTCTTTTCTGAGACAACATTGTTAGTAGTAGATGGAAGGAAACACCCGGACATGGGATTTCGGGTGATAAGATTTAGAATTTGTAACATGGGACGATCATTCAGTCACGTTCGCTTTGTGTGCGGTCAGTATCAAACAATGTTTATCTAAATATTTCTTGATCAATGCCAAGTCATTCAGCATTTGATGAAAAATCGATTGATAGTTTATTAATGTTTTAGCTGTAATCGGTGTTTTCTTTATCCAAATAAGATTATGTGAGAGATTTGGACATCTTATGAATCTTTAAAGGCATGGTCAAGCGAAGTCCTTCGTCCACTTCGCGGTTAAATCAGAAAAATTATCCACTGTTAGTTTTGACGCTATTTATGAAAATCACGCATAAAATTTTCTCTCTAGAATATTGGATTTGGCACCCAAGTACAATTTCTATCCGAAGGGTATTGAAAGCATTGATATTGATCTCTATTATTGGCTCTCTGAAGAACCGTTTGATTTTTGGACATACATGCTGCATCATGTGGCTTTTCTTCAGACTGTCTCGGCTCAGCACCGATGCCGGCCGGTCTCGGCTCGACTCTGCTCAGCATTGCTGCTTTGTCGGGTCTGTAGGGTGGACTGCTGATGTGCTGGCTAGGTTTCGGATGATGATGGTCGCTTCGATGGTGACGAGCCGAAAAAGCGGTCGGTGCAGACTTCATTCCCTATTAAAAGTGCTGTTCAATCAATGATGCAGTTGCTTCGCTTGTCCCGGTCAGAATGAAAGGAAAAAATCGCGTTCCGCTATTTTATGGCTTCTCGGCAGACCCAGCGGCTGCTCATTCGCTGGTGTCTGCACCAATCAGAACGTGGTAATGGAATGATGCAAGAATTATGCGGTACCCATATTTATAGGTTCCCTTGAGCTCAATGTTTTGACGTAGGACTTACGTCTCTCTTTACTATACCGGGTGTTATTTCGAAATATTCAAATCGACCGCGTTACGCTGTGTTGAAAGATTTTAAACGTTAATAGCGTTCGTCTCAGTGGACATATTTCTGCGGTAAGCCCCTCAATCGACAGATTTCAAGTATGCCTTTCATGTCCATGCTTGATAAGACCCGAAAAACTTGTTTCAATAGGCCCAAAACTGTTTTCAAAGCAAAATATTGAATTCACGAGAACCTATAAATATGAGTACCGCATCATTCTTGCATCATTCCATGGCCACGCTCTGATTGGTGCAGACGTCAGCGAATGAGCTCTCGCTAGGTCAGGAAGGCATAAAAAAGCGCAGCAAGATTTTTTCCTCTCAATCTGACCCTGAGATCTGACAAGAACAGGCAAAGCAACCGCATCACCAGAACTTTTGAAGTGTTGCTCCATCGTCTCAGCTACGCAATCGCAAACTTAAGCTTTCTCAAGAGCAAGGCAGAATCGTCAGCATCATCGGCATTTTCGGTCCGGCATTGTCGAGGCCACCGCACAAAGGAGAAGCCTACCGGACAGTAAGCGCGGCTCGGCGGTGTGACGATAGACTGTCAATGACAACACTGATCAAGATGAATTATTGACAGTGGCTGATTTTCTACCCGCCACTTTCACAGCCAGGCGTTATCGTATATACGCAAATAGCCGGCATGAGTTAACCTCCAGAAATTGATATGGCGAAAGACATCTAACGCGGGTTTTCTCAAAATTAGGAACTTTTCATGAAAAACTATATGGTACCGGTTATGATGGATGGTGTTCGCTAGTACGCCTACCAAATATTTTTGACGTAGGACTTACGTCTCTCTTTACTATACCGGATGTCATTTTAAAATATTCAAATCGACCGCGTTACGCTGTGTTGAAATAGCGTTCGCCTCAGTGGACGAATTTCTGCGGTAAGCCCCTCAATCGACAGATTTCAAGTATGCCTTTCATGTCCATGCTTGATAAGACCCGAAAAACTTGTTTCAATAGGCATGAAACTGTTTTCAATGAAAAACATTGAGCTCAAGGGAACCTATAAATATGGGTACCGCATAATTCTTGCATCATTCCATTACCACGTTCTGATTGGTGCAGACACCAGCGAATGAGCAGCCGCTGGGTCTGCCGAGAAGCCATAAAATAGCGGAACGCGATTTTTTCCTTTCATTCTGACCGGGACAAGCGAAGCAACTGCATCATTGATTGAACAGCACTTTTAATAGGGAATGAAGTCTGCACCGACCGCTTTTTCGGCTCGTCACCATCGAAGCGACCATCATCATCCGAAACCTAGCCAGCACATCAGCAGTCCACCCTACAGACCCGACAAAGCAGCAATGCTGAGCAGAGTCGAGCCGAGACCGGCCGGCATCGGTGCTGAGCCGAGACAGTCTGAAGAAAAGCCACATGATGCAGCATGTATGTCCAAAATCAAACGGTTCTTCAGAGAGCCAATAATAGAGATCAATATCAATGCTTTCAATACCCTTCGGGATAGAAATTGTACTTGGGTGCCAAATCCAATATTCTAGAGAGAAAATTTTATGCGTGATTTTCATAAATAGCGTCAAAACTAACAGTGGATAATTTTTCTGATTTAACCGCGAAGTGGACGAAGGACTTCGCTTGACCATGCCTTTAAAGATTCATAAGATGTCCAAATCTCTCACATAATCTTATTTGGATAAAGAAAACACCGATTACAGCTAAAACATTAATAAACTATCAATCGATTTTTCATCAAATGTTGGATTTTTGGCATTGATCAAGAAATATTTAGATAAACATTGTTTGATACTGACCGCACACAAAGCGAACGTGACTGAATGATCGTCCCATGTTACAAATTCTAAATCTTATCACCCGAAATCCCATGTCCGGGTGTTTCCTTCCATCTACTACTAACAATGTTGTCTCAGAAAAGAACACGTACTTCTCACCTGAACTGCAATTCTAAGCTCGCTTGCCCGGCTTATTGGCCTGTATCAAGCGAAAAGTCCCGTTAGGAAATAGACGCCAGCAGCGAGCAACAAGCGTAAAAAAGAAGAAGCCCTTCTCGAACGCGTTGATGATGATGACGCTTTGGCTGACAAAGAAGCGGGATACAAGACACTAGCTGATTGGCCCACCAATTGGGAAGCAGAGAAGATTCAAAATAAGGTATAAAAGAAAAGTTAATTCGCTCGCAGAGCATTCAGTCTTTTTATACCACCACTTGAAATTCGCGGTTATTTGAAAAGATCGTTTTCTTACTTTTTGGACTTAGCCGAAGCAAACAGCCTTTTTCAAGGCTTCTTCTTCTTCTTCTTATTGGAATTACATCCCCACACTGGAACAGAGCCGCCTCGCAGCTTAGTGTTCATTAAGCACTTCCACAGTTGTTAACTGCGAGGATTCTAAGCCAGGTTACCATTTTTGCATTCGTATATCATGAGGCTAAACACGATGATACTTTTATGCCCAGGGAAGTCGAGATAATTTCCAATCCGAAAACTGCCTAGACCGGCACCGGGAATCGAACCCAGCCACCCTCAGCATGGTCTTGCTTTGTCGCCGTGCGTCTTACCTCACGGCTAAGGAGGGCCCCTTTTTCAAGGCTCTAACAGTTAAAAATAGTGTCCTCCTTCAGTCGCTATCGCACGGATTAGGAAGCCCTACATCCCCTGCTGGGCCAACTTGTGTCTTATTTCAGGCAGTTCTATAGTGGGAAGATTGCCACTGTCGAGGCTAATATTCCGTGACCGGACAGATACTTCCTGAATTGTTTTTGATGATTCTTGTTCGAGGTAGATTTGATTTCTGTGTAGGTTTGATGACAAGATTTTGCCAAGGAATGGTATGCAACGCCGATTATTTATCCAAAATAGTTGATGTGAGAAATTTGGACATATTATGTATCGTAAAGGCATGGTCAAGTCAAGTCCTACGTCCACTTAGCGGTTATGTCACAGACATTACCCACTGTTCGTTTTTCATTGAAAACAGTTTCATGCCTATTGAAACAAGTTTTTCGGGTCTTATCAAGCATGGACATGAAAGGCATACTTGAAATCTGTCGATTGAGGGGCTTACCGCAGAAATTCGTCCACTGAGGCGAACGCTATTTCAACACAGCGTAACGCGGTCGATTTGAATATTTTAAAATGACATCCGGTATAGTAAAGAGAGACGTAAGTCCTACGTCAAAAATATTTGGTAGGCGTACTAGCGAACACCATCCATCATAACCGGTACCATATAGTTTTTCATGAAAAGTTCCTAATTTTGAGAAAACCCGCGTTAGATGTCTTTCGCCATATCAATTTCTGGAGGTTAACTCATGCCGGCTATTTGCGTATATACGATAACGCCTGGCTGTGAAAGTGGCGGGTAGAAAATCAGCCACTGTCAATAATTCATCTTGATCAGTGTTGTCATTGACAGTCTATCGTCACACCGCCGAGCCGCGCTTACTGTCCGGTAGGCTTCTCCTTTGTGCGGTGGCCTCGACAATGCCGGACCGAAAATGCCGATGATGCTGACGATTCTGCCTTGCTCTTGAGAAAGCTTAAGTTTGCGATTGCGTAGCTGAGACGATGGAGCAACACTTCAAAAGTTCTGGTGATGCGGTTGCTTTGCCTGTTCTTGTCAGATCTCAGGGTCAGATTGAGAGGAAAAAAATCTTGCTGCGCTTTTTTATGCCTTCCTGACCTAGCGAGAGCTCATTCGCTGACGTCTGCACCAATCAGAGCGTGGCCATGGAATGATGCAAGAATGATGCGGTACTCATATTTATAGGTTCTCGTGAATTCAATATTTTGCTTTGAAAACAGTTTTGGGCCTATTGAAACAAGTTTTTCGGGTCTTATCAAGCATGGACATGAAAGGCATACTTGAAATCTGTCGATTGAGGGGCTTACCGCAGAAATATGTCCACTGAGACGAACGCTATTAACGTTTAAAATCTTTCAACACAGCGTAACGCGGTCGATTTGAATATTTCGAAATAACACCCGGTATAGTAAAGAGAGACGTAAGTCCTACGTCAAAACCTCAGCACCCGTACCTTGACCCACCTGACCTGCATTCTAAATAAATGTATGGACGTTCAGTACTTCCCGTCCATATGGAAATGCGCCAAGGTTATTCCTATACAAAAACCGGGGAAAGATCCCACATCGCCTTCCAGTTACAGACCGATCAGCCTCTTGTCGTCAATTAGTAAATTATTTGAAAAACTTATACTAAATCGGTTACTAGAACACATTAGTAATAATAGAATAATCCCAGATCAACAATTTGGCTTTAGAAAAAACCACTCCACCTCACATCAACTACAACGTGTTGCTCAATTTATCCAAAAAAATAAGACGGTAGCCAAATCCACGGTCATGGTTCTACTCGACATAGAGAAGGCCTTCGACAACGTGTGGCACGAAGGCCTTCTCTATAAACTGTATAGGTACAACTTTCCAATATACCTGACTAAAATTATCCAAAATTACCTTGCCGATAGGAGCTTTAGGGTTGTAATAAATAATGTCCCCTCACATACTCTCTCAATCCCAGCAGGAGTTCCGCAAGGGAGCTTACTAGGTCCTGTTTTGTACAATATCTATACCTCCGATGTTCCACAACCTCCAGATGATTGTCATATGTCTTTGTATGCAGACGACACTTCAATAATGGCCAAAGGCCGTAACACCAAAAGCACTATCAAAAAATTACAAAATTATCTAAATTCATACACGGCATACATGCAGACATGGAAAATCAAAATTAACTATACAAAAACGCAGGCAATATTATTCCCTTATAAAAACTCACCAAGATTAAATCCGCCCAATAATTGTCAAATAACAATAAATGGCAATCCAGTTTAATGGGAAAAAGAAGTAGTATATTTAGGACTTACTTTCGATGAGAAACTCATCTTTCGCAGACATATAGATAAAATTAGAACAAAATGTCAAATTTTACTTTAAAAATTGAATCCCTTGATTAACAGAAATTCAAAACTTTCAATTATCAACAAGGCAGCAGTTTATAACCAGATTGCATTACAAGCAATAATGTACGGTTCTCCCATATGGGACTGCTGTGCTAAAACACACAAAAGAAAACTTCAAATAATTCAGAACAAATTTTTGAGACTTATCTATAACCTATCAAGGTTTACCAGAATAACAACTATTCATGAAATAGCAGAAGTAAAAACAATAGAAGAACAACTTATTCACACGAAACAAAAATTTATAGAAAAATCGCGACTTTCAGAGTATGAAACAATACGTGGATTGTTTCCACTGTAGTATTAGTTAGTTAAGATTAGGTTAAGGATTATAACAGTCTACCAGTGATAATATCATTGAAAATGTAAAACAGTAAAATGTAGAAACAATAACAAATCAACAGCAAATAGAACTAAAGATGTAAGCGTAGGCAATCAATTAAAATGTAAAATGAATAGAAATGTTAAAGAATGAAAATAAATATGAGATTGAACGAAAAAAAAAAAAAAAAAAAACGCGCGCGATGCATTTCATTTGTGGTGTGAATCGTTGCATCATTTGAAATTTATCGGTTCTTTTCAGGGCCACCATTTTATTCAAAGGAAGAGGCGAGGCGAAAATTATTCAAAGATCAAATTAACCATTTGGCGACGCCATAATGTTGCCGTCCGCAGCAGAATCACGAGTGCGCCCCTGGGGGAGATGCTAGAAATAAGAATTTGTATTATAAACAATCAATCGAAAGATTACAATTTTGTGGAAGCGAAGTTTAATCCGAGACTATTTTTTTTCTAAAATGCAAATTATAATCGCTTGGTGACAGCAAAATGTTGCCATCGGTAGTAGAATCACGAGCGCGCGTCAAACGGAGAAGCTGCAAAAATGTATTCGTATGGATAACTATCTACTAAAATTATAAGTCTTTCTCTGAATCTTGCTCTCGTGATTCTACTACCGACGGAAAACAATCTTTTATCATCAAGCAATTAAGATTTACTTTGATCAAAATTTATCTCGCCTCAAGTTGTGACTTAAGAGTTACTTTCGTTGGTGGTAGCCAATCGTTAGTAGGTACTTCAGACAAGAAAATTTAATCTGAGCGCTGCTGTTGATGACGACGACCGCGCGACCCACACCATCGCCGGGAATAAAATTTCCGGTTGGAGCTCCGCCGATGCCGAAGGTGGTACCACGGTCTGAGCTGCTTTCGGCTGCGGAGGAGCTGCGGAGGAGCTGCTTTCTTGTAATCAATAAAGTTGAACCTGTAGCCACGCCCCTTTCGTGAGTGTGTGACGATTACACAATATTCGCAGCCATACCGGACAACAAAGAGGTGGGACTAATGGGCCATCTTTATTGATTATAAGAAAACTGCTCTCCCGCCCGCGCGCGGGTGCATTTCATTTGAAATGTCGCGGAAAGCAGTCCCAGCATCGGCGGAGTTGCTGAGCGAATTAATCGGTTCTTCTCAGGACCACCATTCTATACAAAGGAAGAGGCGAGGCGAATATTATTCAAAGAGCAAATTAACCAATTGGCGACGCCATAATGTTGCCGTCCGTAGCAAAATCACGAGTGCGCCCCGGAGAGATTCTATACAATATGAATTCGTATGAATGGCATCAGTGGCAGCCAAGTGAAATTCTTCTCAATATTCTTATTAGGTTTTGTTGCAGTTTGTGATTGGGAAGGCGGATCATTTACAATCGATCGAAAGATCACTAGCTTCTGTTGAGCTAGTGGTTTGAAATCCGTATGATCGATCATCGATCAGATCAAACGGTCCTTTTAAGGGCAATAAATTTTACATGAGAGGAAGTTGGTTTGACTGAGAGTAAATTCGTTTGAAAAACAAAATCATCGATGGGACGCAACGATGACGTCTGTACTTTTGTAGGAAATCATCCAGTTGTTATTGTCAGCAGCAAGTAAAATTCGAGCAATCATTTGGTTGCTGTTATTTGTAATTATGTACAAAGAGCGAAACACATCCGAAAATTCAATCATAAAGATGGCATCTAAAGGATCTCAATCTCAAAAATTGCATCTCAAAAGCACAAAATATAATCGCATGGCGATGCAGAAGTTTGATGTCGGAAGTGCAATCACATGCGTGCGTCACAAGGAGTAGCTGGTGTAAATTTATTCATATAAATGGTAAATTGGTAATGTGATCGCATTTTGACGTGAACTACTCTGATACAGGGTGTAAGATGGATATTTCAAAATTGGGGATCGTCACGTAGTCATGTACGATTTTATAATATTATCTTTATCTTTTGATGAATTTTTGAGGTTTATATATCAAACGCATCGGAAATTCTCCACCAATTTGCAAATTTTATTGAAACTTTTGATTATCAACGTTAGACTAGTGGAAATTTATATTCTTTCCAAATTCAGCAAAAAATTCAGACCCAATTAAAAATCCTGCATCCCCAACACGGACATCAGGTTGTTATAAGTTACGGTCCTTTTCGCCCAGCGCTCCTATTAGGGATAAATGCATGGATGATATCAGTAGCAGACAACTAAAATTTTCATTTTTGCTGTTGGGGATTGGAATTGCACATTATGTTAATCGGTTCTTTTGACGTAGGACTTACGTCTCTCTTTACTATACCGGGTGTCATTTCGAAATATTCAAATCGACCGCGTTACGCTGTGTTGAAAGATTTTAAACGTTAATAGCGTTCGTCTCAGTGGACAAATTTCTGCGGTAAGCCCCTCAATCGACAGATTTCAAGTATGCCTTTCATGTCCATGCTTGATAAGACCCGAAAAACTTGTTTCAATAGGCCCAAAACTGTTTTCAAAGCAAAATATTGACTTCACGAGAACCTATAAATATGAGTACCGCATCATTCTTGCATCATTCCATTGCCACGCTCTGATTGGTGCAGACGTCAGCGAATGAGCTCTCGCTAGGTCAGGAAGGCATAAAAAAGCGCAGCAAGATATCTCTCCCCTCCACCTGACCCTGAGATCTGACAAGAACAGGCAAAGCAACCGCATCACCAGAACTTTTGAAGTGTTGCTCCATCGTCTCAGCTACGCAATCGCAAACTTAAGCTTTCTCAAGAGCAAGGCAGAATCGTCAGCATCATCGGCATTTTCGGTCTGGCATTGTCGAGGCCACCGCACAAAGGAGAAGCCTACCGGACAGTAAGCGCGGCTCGGCGGTGTGACGATAGACTGTCAATGACAACACTGATCAAGATGAATTATTGACAGTGGCTGATTTTCTACACGCCACTTTCACAGCCAGGCGTTATCGTATATACGCAAATAGCCGGCATGAGTTAACCTCCAGAAATTGATATGGCGAAAGACATCTAACGCGGGTTTTCTCAAAATTAGGAACTTTTCATGAAAAACTATATGGTACCGGTTATGATGGATGGTGTTCGCTAGTACGCCTACCAAATATTTTTGGCGTAGGACTTACGTCTCTCTTTACTATACCGGATGTCATTTTCAAATATTCAAATCGACCGCGTTACGCTGTGTTGAAAGATTTTAATCGTTAATAGCGTTCGTCTCAGTGGACGAATTTCTGCGGTAAGCCCCTCAATCGACAGATTTCAAGTATGCCTTTCATGTCCATGCTTGATAAGACCCGAAAAACTTGTTTCAATAGGCATGAAACTGTTTTCAATGAAACACATAGAGCTCAAGGAAACCTATAAATATGGGTACCGCATAATTCTTGCATCATTCCATTACCACGTTCTGATTGGTGCAGACACCAGCGAATGAGCAGCCGCTGGGTCTGCCGAGAAGCCATAAAATAGCGCAACGCGATTTTTTCCTTTCATTCTGACCGGGACAAGCGAAGCAACTGCATCATTGATTGAACAGCACTTTTAATAGGGAATGAAGTCTGCACCGACCGCTTTTTCGGCTCGTCACCATCGAAGCGACCATCATCATCCGAAACCTAGCCAGCACATCAGCAGTCCACCCTACAGACCCGACAAAGCAGCAATGCTGAGCAGAGTCGAGCCGAGACCGGCCGGCATCGGTGCTGAGCCGAGACAGTCTGAAGAAAAGCCACATGATGCAGCATGTATGTCCAAAAATCAAACGGTTCTTCAGAGAGCCAATAATAGAGATCAATATCAATGCTTTCAATACCCTTCGGGATAGAAATTGTACTTGGGTGCCAAATCCAATATTCTAGAGAGAAAATTTTATGCGTGATTTTCATAAATAGCGTCAAAACTAACAGTGGATAATTTTGACGTAGGACTTACGTCTTTCTTCACTATACTGGGTGTCATTTAGATTTTTGGAAATCGAGAGCGTTACGCTGGAAGGGAAGATTTTGAACGTTACTAGCGCTTTTATCTTTCGATGGATTTTTAAGATTTATATATCAATCGACTCGGATACTCTCCACCATTTTGCATATTTCATTGAAATTTGAGATTTTCAACGATAAACTATTGAAAAATTCAATTCTTGTCAAAGGCAGTAAAAAATTCATATGTAACCAATTTTGTGCATTCCTAACACGGACATCAGAATGCGTTTTGTCACGGGCCTTCGGGTCCACCGGAATATTTTCTTTGTGTATAAAAGAAGCAGTGCGTGACGTGTGCGAGTCATTACAATCTGTGACAGCAGCGCGTACTGGCGTGCTTTTTGCTTGCGCGTTTTGACGTAGGACTTACGTCTCTCTTTACTATACCGGATGTCATTTTAAAATATTCAAATCGACCGCGTTACGCTGTGTTGAAAGATTTTAAACGTTAATAGCGTTCGTCTCAGTGGACGAATTTCTGCGGTAAGCCCCTCAATCGACAGATTTCAAGTATGCCTTTCATGTCCATGCTTGATAAGACCCGAAAAACTTGTTTCAATAGGCATGAAACTGTTTTCAATGAAAAACATTGAGCTCAAGGAAACCTATAAATATGGGTACCGCATAATTCTTGCATCATTCCATTACCACGTTCTGATTGGTGCAGACACCAGCGAATGAGCAGCCGCTGGGTCTGCCGAGAAGCCATAAAATAGCGCAACGCGATTTTGACGTAAACTACGTCTAAGGGGAAGACTCAGATACATGGTGTAAAACCAAAATTTCTAAATTCGAGACCGTCACGAAATTTGGATAGATTTCAAACGCTAATAGCGTCTTTATCTTTCGATGGATTTTCGACATTTGCTTATCAATCGATTCAGAAACTCTCCAGCAATTTGCACATTAAATTGATACTATTGATTATCAACGTTAAACTATTGAAAATGTTGTTTCTTTCCAAACCGGGTGAAAAATTCAATTCCGTTCATAAATTCCTAACACGGACATCAGATTGCAGTAAGGTACGGTTCTTTTGATCCACTGCTTCGTTTTCCCTGTGTATAAAAAGCCCCGTGTTTCGCGTGCGCGCGTCTCGCTATCATTCCAGTTCGAGACAGCAACACGTACGGACGTGTTTTTTGCTCGCGCATTTTTTCGAAGTGTTTTTTCTCGTTCTTTCGCTGTTTACGTTTTCGCTTGTCGCGTTGGCGTTATTTTCTCCCGGACCCGTCATGGGAGACTCGGTGGCCGATTCGGTCGCTGGAAAAGTGCCTAAGCGCACTGCTCTTGGAGGCGCGGGTAACCCCTCCAAGCAGCTTTTGCAGAGCAACGTGTTCTCGCCGTTGCCGCTTGATGACGCCGGCAATTCGCCGAAAAAGAGGAAGAAGCAGCAATCGCAGCTGCCGCAGGTGCAACCGGAGCGGAAGGAGAAGTGCCCGCCCGTGTTTGTGAAGGGCGATCCGCCGGATTTACGCCCAAAAATTCGCCAGCTGATCGCTAAGGGGCTGAAATGTACTTTTCGGCTCTGCAGCGAGGGCGTGAAAGTGATGCCGGCCAACAGGGACCATCATCAATCCGTCGTGGAGTTCCTCGAGGTCCACAAGTATGAGTACTACACTCATGACCACCCCGGCACGAAGCCGCTCAAGGCTTTGCTGCGAGGACTTCACGACATGAAGGAGGAAGAGCTCCAAGCAGAGCTTGAAAGTTGCGGACTGAAGCCAGTAGCCGTCCACAAGATCGCTCGTCACGACAAGGCGAGGAAATACCGCGACCAGCTTTACCTGATCCATCTGGCGCACGGCTCCACTACCTGGAAGGACCTGAAGCTGGTTGGCGTTATAAATTACACCGTCGTTGACTGGGAGCGATATCGGCCAGTGCACCGCGATGTCACGCAATGCACCAACTGCTTCAATTTCGGGCACGGCACCAGGAACTGCCGCATGAAGCCGCGCTGCAACAAGTGTGGCGAACCCCATCCGACTGACGAGTGCGACAAAATGGAGGTGGCCGATCCCAAGTGCGCCAACTGTGGCGACAAACATCGGGCCACCACAAAGGGCTGCCCAAAGCGAGCCGAGTTCCTGGAAATCCGGAAGAAGGCTTCCACTAGGACCATTCCGAAGAAGAACCGTGTTCCTGTAATCAACGAGGTGAACTTTCCAGCTATCCCGGCTCCCCGTCGTGTGATTCCAATACTCCCACCGCTACAGCCGCACAAGCGACTGGCAGCGGCAGCTGCATCGGTCCAAGCTCCAGCATCGTCGGCACCATCCACCAGCGAATGGCCCCGCTTCCTCCTCCTGGGTTCCGTCGGCAGTCGGAGAACGAAGCCGTCCCACCGGAAGAATCTGCCCCGCTGTACACTCCGGAGCAACTGATGCCGATCTTCGCGCAGCTCGCCACTCGACTGCGCGGCTGCAAAACCGATTCGACCAGGTCTTCACACTTGGCATGTTCATCATTGAAAATGGCTGCTAGCCTGGGCCTGGTCAACTGGAACGCTTGCTCGCTAAAGAGCAAAACAATCGAGCTGAAGGATTTCCTTGAGGAGAAGGAAATAGACGTGGCGTTCATCACCGAAACGCACCTAAAACCGGAGGTGAACATCAACATCCCGGACTTCCGCATCGTGCGACTCGACCGGCCGACCAGGGGAGGTGGTGTGGCCATCGCTCTTCGCTACAACATCAACTGTCGTCTGCTTCCAAGCTTCCAGCTCAGTGTCATCGAGGCCATCGGTGTCGAAATCACCACTTCGGTCGGCACAATCGCGCTCATCGCGGCGTACTGTCCAACGCAAGCCAAAGCCGGCGATGGATCATCGGCTGCCCTTCGGAGGGACATATATCATTGCCGGCGACTTGAATGCCAAACATCAAGCCTGGGGCAACAGTCGCGGCAATCGAAACGGGACCATCTGGAGCAACGACATGGAGGAAGGCCACTACACGATCCTGAGCCCGGATTCCCCCACTCGGCTGAGTCGGTCCGGTGCCCACGCAACGCTCGACCTCTACGTAACAAACCTGAGTGACCACGTCTCGCAGCCGGTTGTATACCAGGAGCTCAGTTCGGATCACTATCCGGTGGTGGCGGAACTGGGCTCCTCGGTCAATCGGCACCAGCAGTTACGGCGGAACTATCACCGAGTGAACTGGCAGCGTTTCCAGCAGTGCGTCGATAACACCGTCGACTACAAGGTGCGTCCGGAGACGCCGGAAAGTATCGACCGCCAGCTGTGCGCTATGGAGGAGGCGATCACGGCGGCCCGAGAGCAACACGTACCGACGGCTCGGCAGGTAAGCAACTCCTTAAACATCGATACACTCACCAAAGATTTGATTCGATTGCGGAATGTCACTCGCAGGCAGTTTCAGCGTACTGGACTGCCTGAGCTTAAGGCACGCTGCAATCGAATCACAAAAATTATCAAGGCCAGAAAGGTGGACCTCAAAAATAACGACTTCTCGAATAAGATCCGCACTCTCCCAGATTATGCTAAGCCGTTCTGGAAAATGAACAAAATTCTAAAATCCAAGCCTCGGCCCATTCCACCTTGGATCCCACTAGACAATAATGGCTCTAAGGATCGCTTGATAACTCCTGCAGAGAAGGTCGCTGAAATAGGTCGTCACTTCGTCAGCTCACACAATCTTGGGCAGAACATCGTCAGTCCACACGAAGCAGCCGTCAACGAGCATGCTAACAACATCCATTTGATTCCCAACGACTTCTCGGAGGAGTTGGAGATCTCAGCTGACGAATTGACGGCCTATATCAAATCGTCGAAGAACATGAAGGCCCCAGGCTTCGACAGCATCCTGAATCTCGAGCTCAAACACATGAGTGATCCGTTCTTTGAGCACCTCTCGCTGATCTTTAATCAGTGTCTCCGGCTCAGCTACTTCCCATCGTCCTGGAAGTCAGCGAAAGTCATCCCCATCCGGAAGCCTGGGAAGGATCCTTCCTCCCCCAAAAGTTATCGACCCATCAGCCTTCTCTCAGGGTTATCCAAGCTATTCGAAAAAGCTATTCATCATCGGTTACTTGAGTCTGCCGAAAATCTCAACATCTTGCTCGAGGAACAGTTTGGTTTCCGACGCGGGCGGTCAACTGTACACCAACTGACCCGAGTTACCAACGTCCTCAGACGGAACAAGTTTGTCTCGAAAACATCCGCCATGGCCTTACTCGATGTCGAGAAGGCATTTGACAATGTATGGCATGATGGCCTGGTGTACAAACTACAACGCTACAATCTTCCCAGCTACCTGGTGAAAATCATCAACAATTACCTGTCGGCAAGGACATTCCGGGTCTCAATCAGCGGAGCGAGTTCCAATGCGCACAACATCGTCGCAGGCGTTCCCCAGGGCAGTATCCTCGGCCCCTGCTTTTCAATCTGTTCACCTCCGACATGCCAGCACCTCCAGAAGGCGGCATCCTGTCTCTGTTCGCAGATGACACATCCATCGTCTACAACGGTAGAGTGATCAGAGCGCTAGTGGCAAAACTCCAACGAGGCCTGGATGCCCTGACAGAGTACCTCACCAGCTGGAAGATCTGTATCAACGCGGCGAAGACCCAGGTCATCTTTTCCCCCCACTCCAAATCCCCTAAACTTGTTCCGCCTGGGGACTGTAAAATCATCCTCAATGGCACGACTGTGGAATGGGCCAATGAGGCCGACTACCTTGGCTTGACCCTCGACAGCAAGCTTATTTTCAGGCAGCAGGTTGACACAACGGTGACAAAGTGTAACGTCTTGTTGAAACTACTGTACCCTTTGATCAACCGCCGGTCGTCATTGTCCCTGAAAAATAAGCTTGCTGTCTACAAGCAAATCATCCTCCCTGTGATCGAATATGGCATGCCGGTCTGGGAGAGCTGCGCTAAAACCCACCACCTCAAACTTCAACGGGTCCAAAACAAATTCCTGAGGATGATCCTCAACACCTCCCAGGACAAGAACATCCGAGGTCCACCGTCTGGCCGGAATAAAACCTTACATGAACGCTTTGGTGAGTGTAAAGAAAAGTTTAGGGTCCGTTGCTTGCATTCGGATCAGGCTCCAATTAGGGCGCTAGTTCCAATCTAGGTTATCAAATTTCTTATTGTAAATATTAGAGTACATAGTAGTTAGGTTATCAAATTTTAAAAAACACACCAGCGCCTCCTAAAGGCCGTCATGATATATCATATTAACACTTAAATAACAATGTAAAAATAAAAATTTAAAATTGAAGTTGGATGGCCAAGCCGGCCGAGCACTGTACATGTAAAAAATAATTGTAGAACAGAAAATGAAACAATAAAGAAGAATTTTACTACTTTTACTACTACTACGCGCGGGATGCGCTATCATTCCAGTTCGAGACAGCAACACGTACGGACGTGTTTTTTGCTCGCGCATTTTTTCGAAGTGTTTTTTCTCGTTCGTTCGCTGTTTACGTTTTCGCTTGTCGCGTTGGCGTTATTTTCTCCCGGACCCGTCATGGGAGACTCGGTGGCCGATTCGGTCGCTGGAAAAGTGCCTAAGCGCACTGCTCTTGGAGGCGCGGGTAACCCCTCAAAGCAGCGGAGCAACGTTGCAGAGCAACGTGTTCTCTCCGTTGCCACTTGATGACGCCGGCAATTCGCCGAAAAAGAGGAAGAAGCAGAAATCGCAGCTGCCGCAGGTGCAACCGGAGCGGAAGGAGAAGTGCCCGCCCGTGTTTGTGAAGGGCGATCCGCCGGATTTACGCCCAAAAATTCGCCAGCTGATCGCTAAGGGGCTGAAATGTACTTTTCGGCTCTGCAGCGAGGGCGTGAAAGTGATGCCGGCCAACCGGGACCATCATCAATCCGTCGTGGAGTTCCTCGAGGTCCACAAGTATGAGTACTACACTCATGACCATCCCGGCACGAAGCCGCTCAAGGCTTTGCTGCGAGGACTTCACGACATGAAGGAGGAAGAGCTCCAAGCAGAGCTTGAAAGTTGCGGACTGAAGCCAGTAGCCGTCCACAAGATCGCTCGTCACGACAAGGCGAGGAAATATCGCGACCAGCTTTACCTGATCCATCTGGAGCACGGCTCCACTACCTGGAAGGACCTGAAGCTGGTTGGCGTTATAAATTACACCGTCGTTGACTGGGGAGCGATATCGGCCAGTGCACCGCGATGTAACGCAATGCACCAACTGCTTCAATTTCGGGCACGGCACCAGGAACTGCCGCATGAAGCCGCGCTGCAACAAGTGTGGCGAACCCCATCCGACTGACGAGTGCGACAAAATGGAGGTGGCAGATCCCAAGTGCGCCAACTGTGGCGACAAACATCGGGCCACCACAAAGGGCTGCCCAAAGCGAGCCGAGTTCCTGGAAATCCGGAAGAAGGCTTCCACCAGGACCATGCCGAAGAAGAACCGTGTTCCTGTAATCAACGAGGTGAACTTTCCAGCCATCCCTGCTCCCCGTCGTGTGATTCCAATACTCCCACCGCTACAGCCGCATAAGCGACTGGCAGCGGCAGCTGCATCGGTCCAAGCTCCAACATCGTCGGCACCATCCACCAGCGAATGGCCCCCGCTCCCTCCTCCTGGGTTCCGTCGGCAGTCGGAGAACGAAGCCGTCCCACCGGAGGAATCTGCCCCGCTGTACACTCCGGAGCAACTGATGCCGATCTTCGCGCAGCTCGCCACTCGACTGCGCGGCTGCAAAACCCGATTCGACCAGGTCTTCACACTTGGCATGTTCATCATTGAAAATGGCTGCTAGGGTGGGCCTGGTCAACTGGAACGCTTGCTCGCTAAAGAGCAAAACAATCGAGCTGAAGGATTTCCTTGAGGAGAAGGAAATAGACGTGGCGTTCATCACCGAAACGCACCTAAAACCGGAGGTGAACATCAACATCCCGGACTTCCGCATCGTGCGACTCGACCGGCCGACCAGGGTAGTAGTAGTAAAATTCTTCTTTATTGTTTCATTTTCTGTTCTACAATTATTTTTTACATGTACAGTGCTCGGCCGGCTTGGCCCTCCAACTTCAATTTTAAATTTTCATGTTTATATTGTTATTTAAGTGTTAATATGATATATCATGACGGCCTTTAGGAGGCGCTGGTGTGTTTTTTTAAATTTGATAACCTAACTACTATGTACACTAATATTTACAATAAGAAATTTGATAACCTAGATTGGAACTAGCGCCCTAATTGGAGCCTGATCCGAATGCAAGCAACGGACCCTAAACTTTTCTTTACACTCACCAAAGCGTTCATGTAAGGTTTTTATTCCGGCCAGACGGTGGACCTCGGATGTTCTTGTCCTGGGAGGGGTGTTGAGGATCATCCTCAGGAATTTGTTTTGGACCCGTTGAAGTTTGAGGTGGTGGGTTTTAGCGCAGCTCTCCCAGACCGGCATGCCATATTCGATCACAGGAGGATGATTTGCTTGTAGACAGCAAGCTTATTTTTCAGGGACAATGACGACCGGCGGTTGATCAAAGGGTACAGTAGTTTCAACAAGACGTTACACTTTGTCACCGTTTTGTCAACCTGTTGCCTGAAAATAAGCTTGCTGTCGAGGGTCAAGCCAAGGTAGTCGGCCTCATTGGCCCATTCCACAGTCGTGCCATTGAGGATGATTTTACAGTCCCCAGGCGGAACAAGTTTAGGGGATTTGGAGTGGGGGAAAATAATGACCTGGGTCTTCGCCGCGTTGATACAGATCTTCCAGCTGGTGAGGTACTCTGTGAGGGCATCCAGGCCTCGTTGGAGTTTTGCCACTAGCGCTCTGATCACTCTACCGTTGTAGACGATGGAGGTGTCATCTGCGAACAGAGACAGAATGCCGCCTTCTGGAGGTTCTGGCATGTCGGAGGTGAACAGATTGAAAAGCAGGGGCCCGAGGATACTACCCTGGGGGACGCCTGCGACGATGTTGTGCGCATTGGAACTCGCTCCGCTGATTGAGACCCGGAATGTCCTTGCCGACAGGTAATTGTTGATGATTTTGACCAGGTAGCTGGGAAGATTGTAGCGTTGTAGTTTGTACACCAGGCCATCATGCCATACATTGTCAAATGCCTTCTCGACATCGAGTAAGGCCATGGCGGATGTTTTTGAGACAAACTTGTTCCGTCTGAGGACGTTGGTAACTCGAGTCAGTTGGTGTACAGTTGACCGACCGCGTCGGAAACCAAACTGTTCCTCGAGCAAGATGTTGAGATTTTCGGCAGACTCAAGTAACCGATGATGAATAGCTTTTTCGAATAGCTTGGATACCCCTGAGAGAAGGCTGATGGGTCGATAACTTTTGGGGGAGGAAGGATCCTTCCCAGGCTTCCGGATGGGGATGACTTTCGCTGACTTCCAGGACGATGGGAAGTAGCTGAGCCGGAGACACTGATTGAAGATCAGCGAGAGGTGCTCAAAGAACGGCGCACTCATGTGTTTGAGCTCGAGATTCAGGATGCTATCGAAGCCTGGGGCCTTCATGTTCTTCGACGATTTGATATAGGCCGTCAATTCGTCAGCTGAGATCTCCAACTCCTCCGAGAAGTCGTTGGGAATCAAATGGATGTTGTTAGCATGCTCGTTGACGGCTGCTTCGTGTGGACTGACGATGTTCTGCCCAAGATTGTGTGAACTGACGAAGTGACGACCTATTTCAGCGACCTTCTCTGCAGGAGTTATGAAGCGATCCTTAGAGCCATTATTGTCTAGCGGGATCAAAGGTGGAATGGGCCGAGGCTTGGATTTTAGAATTTTGGTCATTTTCCAGAACGGCTTAGCAAAATCTGGGAGAGTGCGGATCTTATTCGAGAAGTCGTTATTTTTGAGGTCCACCATTCTGGCCTTGATAATTTTTGAGATTCGATTGCAGCGTGCCTTAAGCTCAGGCAGTCCAGTACGCTGAAACTGCCTGCGAGTGACATTCCGCAATCGAATCAAATCTTTGGTGAGTGTATCGATGTTTAAGGAGTTGCTTACCTGCCGAGCCGTCGGGACATGCTGCTCTCTGGCCACCGAGATTGCCTCTTCGATGGCGCACAGCTGGCGGTCGATACTTTCCGGCGTCTCCGGACGCACCTCGTAGTCGACGGTGTTATCGACGCACTGCTGGAACCGCTGCCAGTTCACTCGGTGATAGTTCCGCCGTAACTGCTGGTGCCGATTGACCGAGGAGCCCAGTTCCGCCACCACCGGATAGTGATCCGAACTGAGCTCCTGGTAGACAACCGGCTGCGAGACGTGGTCACTCAGGTTTGTTATGTAGAGGTCGAGGGTTGCGTGGACACCGGACCGACTCAGCCGAGTGGGGAATCCGGGCTCAAGATCGTGTAGTGGCCTTCCTCCATGTCGTTGCTCCAGATGGTGCCGTTTCGATTGCCGCGACTGTTGCCCCAGGCTTGATGCTTGGCATTCAAGTCGCCGGCAATGATATACTGGCCTTGCCTCCGCGTCAGCTTGACGATGTCCCTCCGAAGGGCAGCCGATGATCCATCGCCGGCTTTGGCTTGCGTTGGACAGTACGCCGCGATGAGCGCGATCGTGCCGACCGAAGTGGTGATTTCGACACCGATGGCCTCGATGACACTGAGCTGGAAGCTTGGAAGCAGACGACAGTTGATGTTGTAGCGAAGAGCGATGGCCACACCACCTCCCCTGGTCGGCCGGTCCAGTCGCACGATGCGGAAGTCCGGGATGTTGACGTTCACCTCCGGTTTTAGGTGCGTTTCGGTGATGAACGTCACGTCTATTTCCTTCTCCTCAAGGTAATCCTTCAGCTCGATTGTTTTGCTCTTTAGCGAGCAAGCGTTCCAGTTGACCAGGCCCACCCTAGCAGCCATTTTCAATGATGAACATGCCAAGTGTGAATACCTGGTCGAATCGGGTTTTGCAGCCGCGCAGTCGAGTGGCGAGCTGCGCGAAGATCGGCATCAGTTGCTCCGGAGTGTACAGCGGGGCAGATTCCTCCGGTGGGACGGCTTCGTTCTCCGACTGCCGACGAAACCCAGGAGGAGGGAGCGGGGGCCATTCGCTGGTGGATGGTGCCGACGATGTTGGAGCTTGGACCGATGCAGCTGCCGCTGCCAGTCGCTTGTGCGGCTGTAGCGGTGGGAGTATTGGAATCACACGACGGGGAGCAGGGATGGCTGGATAGTTCACCTCGTTGATTACAGGAACACGGTTCTTCTTCGGCATGGTCCTGGTGGAAGCCTTCTTCCGGATTTCCAGGAACTCGGCTCGCTTTGGGCAGCCCTTTGTGGTGGCCCGATGTTTGTCGCCACAGTTGGCGCACTTGGGATCGGCCACCTCCATTTTGTCGCACTCGTCAGTCGGATGGGGTTCGCCACACTTGTTGCAGCGCGGCTTCATGCGGCAGTTCCTGGTGCCGTGCCCGAAATTGAAGCAGTTGGTGCATTGCGTGACATCGCGGTGCACTGGCCGATATCGCTCCCAGTCAACGACGGTGTAATTTATAACGCCAACCAGCTTCAGGTCCTTCCAGGTAGTGGAGCCGTGCTCCAGATGGATCAGGTAAAGCTGGTCGCGATATTTCCTCGCCTTGTCGTGACGAGCGATCTTGTGGACGGCTACTGGCTTCAGTCCGCAACTTTCAAGCTCTGCTTGGAGCTCTTCCTCCTTCATGTCGTGAAGTCCTCGCAGCAAAGCCTTGAGCGGCTTCGTGCCGGGGTGGTCATGAGTGTAGTACTCATACTTGTGGACCTCGAGGAACTCCACGACGGATTGATGATGGTCCCGGTTGGCCGGCATCACTTTCACGCCCTCGCTGCAGAGCCGAAAAGTACATTTCAGCCCCTTAGCGATCAGCTGGCGAATTTTTGGGCGTAAATCCGGCGGATCGCCCTTCACAAACACGGGCGGGCACTTCTCCTTCCGCTCCGGTTGCACCTGCGGCAGCTGCGATTGCTGCTTCTTCCTCTTTTCGGCGGATTGTCGGCATCATCAAGCGGTAACGGCGAGAACACGTTGCTCTGCAAAGCTGCTTGAGGGGTTACCTGCGCCTCCAAGAGCAGTGCGCTTAGGCACTTTTCCAGCGACCGAATCGGCCACCGAGTCTCCCATGACGGGTCCGGGAGAAAATAACGCCAACGCGACAAGCGAAAACGTAAACAGCGAACGAACGAGAAAAACACTTCGAAAAAATGCGCGAGCAAAAAACACGTCCGTACGTGTTGCTGTCTCGAACTGGAATGATCTTGACGCGCGCACGCGAAACATGGGGCTTTTTATACACAGGGAAAACGAAGCAGTGGATCAAAAGGCCCGTACCTTACTGCAATCTGATGTCCGTGTTGGGGATTTATGAACGGAATTGAATTTTTCACCCGGTTTGGAAAGAAACAACATTTTCAATAGTTTAACGTTTATAATCAATAGTATCAATATAATTGGCAAATTGCTGGAGAGTTTCTGAATCGATTGATAAGCAAATGTCGAAAATCCATCGAAAGATAGAGACGCTATTAGCGTTTGAAATCTATCCTAATTTCGTGACGGTCTCGAATTTGGAAATTTCGGTTTTACACCCTGTATCTGAGTCTTCCCCTTAGACGTAGTTTACGTCAAAAAACGAATAGGGGAAACCGCCAAATGTTGAACGGCTAATTTTGTCGCCTATTGTTGAACTCCCATAAGAAATGCACGTGCGTTCAACAATAGGCGAAGAAATTAGCCGTTCAACATTTGGCGAATTACCCTATTTCAATTTAGTTACAGGCAATCGGAGAAAAAAGACACACAATAACAGGGAACAGACGTTATCTTTGTTTAAATCCTCGATAAACAATTTGTATTGCTTATTATGAAAAACAGGAGAGAAAATCTTCAATATACTGAGCTGGGTGTAATGAATTACTTTGCCTAAAAGATAAAACCATATTCTACGAATATCATGAGATATTATATACCAAAATGATGCCTTATTTTTGCACGTTTAACTGGTTTAACTGGCGAGTCTCGATCCGAGCCGGACAAAACAACACGTTTCACGAACAAAGTTAAACTGCTCTTCACGGAGATTGGTAAATACACCCCGCATAATTGAAAACGATTTGCTGTGTTGTTGTCACTATTCACATGAAATAAACGATATTGTTACGATTTACATTACCATTGGTTTACAATGTTATTATATGTTTACCCGAAAACAGTATTATACATAATTAAAATACTATTATTCTTCCATTTACTTCCACTATTAAGTTAATAGTGGAAGTAAATGGAAGAATAATAGTATTTTAACCTTGTAGCATTTCCCCTAAGACGCTCTAAAATAATTAATTATTATACATAATTGTTAATCTTCAATATCATATGCAATAATTTTAAAGCATATTGCATCTTTACAATTTCTTATGGTCCATCATGACAAAGGAAACGATAGATAACTGTAAATGACTTACAATTAATATTGTAACAATATGGAATATAGCTTTGAAATAATCATGTATTGTTCAAGTCTAGCTTGCTACTTCACACTGCCGTGAAAATTAATATCTCCCAATGATAAAAATGCAATAATCGTTGGAGTTCTGTGATGAGTGTGTGTTTATTTTTTATAAAACGAAAATAAAAAAGTTTTCCGTGTGTTTGATTTCTGAGGCCTGATATCTCGCTTAACTTTTCAAAAGGTCCTAAGTAACATTTTTTTCATGAATTAATTTGAGTACTGCAATCAAAAGCTTTCATGTTTTTCTGTTGTTTGCGCTATTCAAATTAAATCATGAAAAAAATGTTACTTAGATCCTTTTGAAAAGTTAAGCGAGATATATTTACTGATGGTTGGATTAGTTAGTTTTGATTGTGATTTGTGTTAAAAATATAATAGTTCTGCATTAAAAACAAAGGTTAGTCATAAAATTTATTCATATCAAATTGAATTGAATTGAAATAATCAAAATACATATATGTATTTAATATCTATTTTCAGTTTCTCCGCACATATCGGCAGCTCAGATTTTCAAACCAAGCGAATTGTTTAATGGCTGATTATTGGTATGTACTACGAGCATTATTCAATGCTTTAAGTTTTTAAGCTTTATAAAGGTAGGTAGCTTTTATTTAAGTAGTTTTTCTTTTGCATTTTTTGCAGTTACCGATGCGGCTTCTCCCTATATTCAACACCCGTTATGAGCTTCTGTACCGAGAAAATAAAGTGAAGTTTTTCGATTTTTGTGTGTGCGAAATATGTGTATTATCTAATGCAAACATTCGGCAATATTTCAAAGTGGCTCTTATCAATAAACAGAAATGAAATATAACTGTTGTGTTTGTTATTTATGAAGCTAGAAAAATAACCAATTATGCTCGTTCAACTAGTGAAGATACGGGATACGGTGCGTGGTTTTTGGTTCATATCGTTCTACTGTTTTTAAACTGCATACCATACTGTTTTTGTCCGAAAAACATATTATACTTGAACAGTAACACATACTGTGTAGCGAAAAAAATGTATTGAAAAATTTCCTGTTTTGTATGTTAATTATACTTAACCGCCTATTACTCATATGGTACAATTGCCAATAACAGCATGACATATTGTGAAAACGGTATATGGTGATGTTAGTTTATCATACATATGAACAACAAACAGAATAGTGAGTTTAATATAATTTACTGTTATGACCTATCTGTGAAATGGTCCAATTATGGTTCAAGATTATGCAGGGACATTTTATGGTTTAAAATCACCCACATTTAGAAGCTATATGAAGCTGTCAAAAAAGTGAGGGATTTTGAAATTTGCTAAATGGGTGGAAAATACCCACCTTGAGACAGCGCTGTTTTGAGCAGCATATGGGTGTTATTCACTCGTTTACGGTTGAAAAAATACTTAGCCGTTTTTTTAAAACTTATGCAGTCAGAGTTAAGAATAATTAAATAGAATAAATACGTAATTGGAAGAAGCGGAGTGCCTGGAAGAAGCGGAGTGCGAGGAGATGGAACAGCTGTGCCGTTCTCAAGATACACGCAAGTTCTATCAGAAGCTCAACGCATCCCGCAAAGGCTTCGTGCCGCGAGCCGAAATGTGCCGGGATAAGGATGGGAGCATCTTGACGGACGAACGTGTGGTGATCGAAAGGTGGAAGCAGCACTACGAGGAACATCTGAATGGCGCTGAGAGTACAGGCAGTGAAAGTCAAGGCAGCGGAGGAGATGACTACGTCAGTTCAGCGGACGATGGAAGCCAACCAGCCCCCACCTTGAGGGAAGTTAAGGATGCCATTCAACAGCTAAAGACCAATAAAGCAGCTGGTAAGGATGGTATCGGAGCTGAGCTCATCAAGATGGGCCCGGAAAAGCTGGCCACTTGCCTGCACAAACTGATAGTCAGAATCTGGGAAACCGAACAGCTACCGGAGGAGTGGAAGGAAGGGGTTATATGCCCCATCTACAAGAAAGGCGACAAGCTGGAGTGTGAGAACTTTCGAGCGATCACCATCCTTAATGCCGCCTACAAAGTGATATCCCAGATCATCTTCCGTCGTCTGTCACCATTAGTGAACGAGTTCGTGGGAAGTTATCAAGCCGGCTTCGTTGACGGCCGCTCGACAACGGACCAGATCTTTACTGTACGGCAAATCCTTCAAAAATGCCGTGAATACCAGGTCCCAACGCACCATCTGTTCGTTGATTTCAAGGCGGCATACGACAGTATAGACCGCGTAGAGCTATGGAAAATTATGGACGAGAACAGCTTCCCTGGGAAGCTTACCAGACTGATCAAAGCAACGGTGGATGGTGTGAAAAACTGTGTGAAGATTTCGGGCGAACACTCCAGTTCGTTCGAATCGCGCCGGGGACTAAGACAAGGTGATGGACTTTCGTGCCTGTTATTCAACATTGCGCTAGAAGGTGTCATGCGGAGAGCCGGGTGTAACAGCCGGGGTACGATTTTCAACAGATCCAGTCAATTTATTTGCTTCGCGGATGACATGGACATTGTCGGCCGAACATTTGCAAAGGTGGCAGAACTGTACACCCGCCTGAAACGTGAAGCATCAAAAGTTGGACTGGTGGTGAATGCGTCAAAGACAAAGTACATGCTTGTGGGCGGAACCGAGCGCGACAGGGCCCGCCTGGGAAGCAGTGTTACGATAGACGGGGATACCTTCGAGGTGGTCGAGGAATTCGTCTACCTCGGATCCTTGCTAACGGCTGACAACAACGTTAGTCGTGAAATACGAAGGCGCATCATCTGTGGAAGTCGGGCCTACTACGGGCTCCAGAAGAAACTGCGGTCGAAAAAGATTCGCCACCGCACCAAATGTGTCATGTACAAGACGCTTATAAGACCGGTTGTCCTCTACGGACATGAAACATGGACAATGCTCGAGGAGGACTTGCAAGCACTCGGAGTATTCGAGAGACGGGTGCTTAGGACCATCTTTGGCGGTGTGCAAGAAGACGGTGTGTGGCGGCGAAGAATGAACCATGAGCTCGCCCAACTCTACGGCGAACCCAGTATCCAGAAGGTAGCTAAAGCCGGAAGGGTACGATGGGCAGGGCATGTTGCAAGAATGCCGGACAGCAACCCTGCAAAGATGGTGTTCGCTTCGGATCCGGCAGGTACGAGACGGCGTGGAGCGCAGCGAGCGAGATGGGCAGACCAGGTGCAGAACGACTTGGCGAGCGTGGGGCGTATCCGAGGATGGAGAGATGCGGCCTCGAACCGTGCATTGTGGCGTCAAATTGTTGATTCAGTGTTATCTGTTTAGATGTTAACTAAATAAATGAAAATGAAATACGTAATTAACGAGGTAATTAATTAACCAATTAATTTCAAATAAAGCGTTTAAGTTAGTGCTTATTTCCAACTAATTGTTCGCCTGAATCTGCCGTTGTCGACAAGCTTGAAGGCAAGTGTTTTTGAATCTCATCCAAATATGTAGTCTGATACCAAATATTACTATATAGATAAAATTAAATTTAAACTTTCCGTAGATTATACCATTCCGGACCAGTTTTTTCAACGGCATCACAACCCATCAGGAAACAAGAATGATGACGGAATGCAACTGGATATCAAAAGACATCAAACTGAATTACCAGCATCCAGTCCAGAAGGGCTTGAAGAGTCAGCGGTTTTAGTAAAGAGATGTTTTCCATTAGCTAATTTAGAACTTAAATATGTATATTTTACTATTATGAAATGATAAATAACTTACGTTTTGTGTTATGAAATTTAAATATATCGATTCAATATTTGGTACACCTCAGAACCTCAGAACCGCTAAATCATTTGGCCAAATGGGTATTTTTCACCCATATGGATCGATTTTGCTTTGGAGAAAGTGGGTAAAAAGTAAACATCACTTTTGACGTACAAACCTCCTACCCACTTATGGGTAAAGGCTGGGACGGGACTTGCAAAGAGGAAAAAATGTAACTTCAGCTGCTGCCAGTCAACTGCTGTCACGAACTGTCAGGTGCAGCCAGCACCTTTTTGAGTGAAAGTATTGGTATCCCAAATAAAATATTCCGCATCATTTTTGTTTTACGAAGACTTTTTTACTTTAACTAGTATTCCAAACCATCCGTTTAGCTTGTTAATAATCAGTAATAAACCTGTGTTTTGTTCCCGGTATAAAAATCCTTATGAAAATGAATTTACTAATTCGTTAATTGGATACACTTTTATTGTGCTCAGAAGGGTCCACTTGGGGCTTAGGTGGAACAGTCAAGTAAACAGTTGAAGCTCGATGGTCAACTGTGATGAAAAGAAGAACAAGTGTCAAAACAAGAGAAAAGAAGCAGCGTCTTTGCAGGTCTCTGTCTCAGGGTAAAGGCTTTTTACTCATATTATGGGTTAGTCCAGTTATCTCCAAGATGGGTGAAAAAACACCCATTTCTGGGTCTTCCCATTTCTCCGTCTGCAGCAGCAGCAGTGCATGCAGTATGCAGATCCAAATAGAAACAACGATCGACGGAAACACTAGATCTGCAAACTAAAATTACAGAAAGTGACTGCTCATGCACTCTGCACTGAACTGAAACTGAATTGACCCTCATGAGAAGTCAAGCCCTAACTGAACGCGGGTAAAAAAAGTAAACAATGCTCTCATATATTGGTACGTTGACGGTGCACTCATCCCGTGTCGTCACCCAGTTCGTTTACTTTCCCATCTTCTTTCTGAAATCGTAAAATCCCAGCGATTGGGCAATATTTGATTGAATTCGAAATTTCCACACGGGAAGAAAACAATTTTTTTTTTTGATAATCGTTTCAATAATCGAGGGCAAATAATCGATTATGTAGATTATTAAACACCGTTTAATCGATTCAATATCGCTCGATTTTTTTAGCAACTAATCGATTAATCGATTAATCGATCGATAATCGGACATCTCTAGTCGCAAATTAATCGATTATTTGTTGTGATAATCGATGAATTTTTAAATCGATTACTTCCCAACGATTAATCGATTCAGTAATCGACAAGAATCGAGAGTAATTGATTAATCTGGATTTTACGACAACTATTAGATTTCGATTACTTCAATTAATCGATTCATCGTTATGATAATTGATTAATTTTGCTTCGATTACTACTCAACGATGAATCAATTCAATAATCGTTCAGAATCGAGAGTAATCGATTAGTTACTAATCGATTAATCGAGATTTTACGACATCTCTAAGCATCGGCGGAGTTGCTGAGCAAATTTTATTCCAAATACATATGGGATATTGGAAAAATCGGTTCTTTTCAGGGCTTCCATTCTATACAAAGGAAGATTGAGGCGAGACGAACTTTTTTCAAAGTGCAAATTATCCGCTTTGAGACGCCATAAAGTTGCCTGGCATCCGTAGCAGAATCACGAGCGCGCGTCGGAGGGAGATGCTACAAATATGTATTCGCATGGATGGCTTCAGTGGCAGTCAAGTTTAATTCTTTCAAGATTCTTATTTGCTTTTGTTATTCCAGCCTATGGCGTGGGTCGTGTGGTCGTTAGTGATTCGAAATATGCATTATTGGGAATTAATCGATTCTTCTCGTGGACACCATTTTAAACATAGGGAGATTGAGGCGAGACGAATTTGTTCAAAGTACGACGTCGTAGCAGAATTACGTTGCCGTTCGTAGCAGAACAACGAGCGCGTATTGTAGAGAGCTGCTGCAAACATGTATTCTTGCACTGCACTGGCACTAGATTCTTCATTTCACCAAACTGTTTTACGTAGTTTACGTCGGGCGGTCGTGTCTTGTACACAACCCTTATGATTTTCGTACTTTTAAAGGAACTTTTGGTTACTTGGGATGGCACGGTAGACTTTCATTCATAATTTACAATTCGAATATAAGATTCTATATATTTCATCTATTAGATAAGTATTTTTTCAATTTTTGACGTAAACTACGTCTAAGGGGAAGACTCGGATACAGGGTGACAAATGAAAATTTCCAAATTCGAGACCGTCACGAAATCATGTAAGATTTCAAACGTTAATAACTCCTTTATCTTTCAATGGATTTTCGAGATTTTATTATCAATCCAATCGGAAACTCTCCAGCAATTTTTAAAGCCCATTGGAACTATTGATTATCCATGTAAAAACATTGAAAATTCTAATTCTTTACCAACCCAGTAAACTTTCAGAGTTTCGTTACGATCGCCGTCTGGTGCCGTTGGTTCTTGTGCTCTACTTTTGTGCGGTGATTCGCACAAAAAGTACAACAATAGAACCAGAGCAATGACCGCGGTCGGAGCAAAAAAGTAGGGTAAAATGCCCAATAGTGGACCCCCTAGTAGCGGAATTTTGCTTTTCCTGTCATAAGGAGTAGAAATTTTCAACATATTAATTCTTCTTGATATCGAACAATAAGCTCTGCATCTCCTCTTCTCGATACATACATAAAACACCCAAATACACGACGTTATTCGTCAAAATTATCATTTTAAAGTCTAACTGAATTCGTCCTATAGTAGACCCCTTGGGGGTCCATAATAGGAAATTGCTTCCCTATAGTCGACACTTCATTTGATTTTCATGTCCCGTTTCGGGACGTTCTTCTTCCTATTATGGACCCTCCAAAATATTCCTATAATGGACACTCTCGTGTTTATTTTTTATATAATTGTAAAAAGCATCTAATTTTACTTTCCATAGCATTTCCAATGCATGTAATCAAATCATAGGACTGTAAGGTAGGTTCTCCCGATGGAATTTCATAGGAAAATGTTGACATTGTGCTGTAATAATGCAAAAATGGCTGGAGGGTCCACTATTGGTTAGGGGTCCACTATTGGGCATTTTACCCTAGTGTTTATAAAAAGGGCTACAGATGCTGAACATGTTCATGTAAGCAAGAGGTGAATATTAAAATTGATTATAAACTATAAGCAAGATTACTTTACTATTTAGGCAGCACCCCTTTAAAATAACACTTCAAAAGTCACACAACAGTCGGAGAAAGTAAAGGCATCATCACCACTGCGGAATAATAAATTTGGGGTTTTAAATGAAAATTTTAAATTGTCATGTCCATCCATTTTCATATATTGAATTACGCTAAATTTGTTCGAAACATAAATGAATTGGTGTGCAATCGATCATGATTTGCGAAAAACTACACACACTTTACCAAAACGAACCTCGCTACCTCCCGACCCCATATATCCAACGATGGTTACTCGTGGAAGTGCAGATAACTCGTCGGCTTCTATTAATGCAAGTATCACGTCAACATATTCCTACCCATTCATTAATTGGTTCGCATTCGGACACTGGCGGCGCCGGTATTACTTAAATTTGGGTCACCCGTGTGTACACATTGAAGGTTATATTATTCTCAAATATCATCTGTTGGTTATCTTTGTAATTACATCTGGCCTGGCAGAAACAGAGTAACAACCGTGGCAGTCAATCATGCTCATAAGATTAGTTCAAATTTTGAATTTTTCGCTCCCTATGCATAAACGGTGGCATCAGTTGTCTTTATAGAACTTTCCTAATTTTTAGCAGATTTGGTTGTAATTTTACTTAGCACACGCGATTTGAAGTATGAGAATTACTATGAATGGAAAACCGTTTTGCAATGTTGCTCATTAATATATAAAAATATATGAGTACGTTGGCAACACAGAAAATTTAGCGAGTGAATATATCGTTTTTGTAGCGAAACAATTTGCTGCTTGCAACAAAAATTATTAAGTAAATACTAAATCGTGGAAATTGAATTGAGCACGTAAAAGAATAACATATCAATAATGAGCATTTCTGTTTTCATTCACACTTAATTTTTTTCACCGATCTCGGCTGTGCGATTCTCGGTTTAAGTTCGTTTGCTGGAATATCAGCTGAATGGACGTATGATTACGGCGGCTTCTTCGAGTGCCGCAGTAAACAAATGACTTTTTCAGCTGAGTTATCAGCAAAAAGTCAGGAACCGAGTGGTCGGCTGTGCGGATCTCGGCAAAAGAATAAAAAAATGCCGAGCTGAACTGAGTGTGTTATATCTTTTCTTACGAAATCGATCGGTTCTCAACAACAACCGTCTAGCAGATTAGGAAATATTCTTCGATGTCTTCGGGCTGATTATATTTAGGGGGGATCCTCCAGTGCCGGACACATAAGCCATTTGACAAAAAACTCTAACTATCCGGATTATGTTTCCTTTTATACCTTATACATAAAATATAACCATTGATGATTCATACAAGCTATATTTGATCCTTTGAACACGTTTTACGTCGATGAATTTTGGAGAATAATTTCACGGTTTAGAAAAATATCTCCTAGTACCGGACACTATAGTATCAAATGTGCAAATATTGTTCAAATGTGACTATGTTCCTGTTACATGAGTAAAGACATCATTCAGAATAATCATATTTTTACGTGCTTCAAGCTGTAAATTTAAAAATTGTTAGTAGACCAAATTCAAATCCAAATTCTCACCTTTTTGAATGTGTTCTTCAATTTTAATTTCTGTGGCTTTCCCAGCAAGAAGAAACAATTGAATTGAAGTAAGTGTAACAAAACAGTTGTAAAAAATGGCTATGAAAAATTTCAATGTCTGAACACTACAATTACATGGTAGATGTACCAAATCATCATCATTATTTAAAATATGGCTAATATGGACCATCTTCACATAATCAGAATGCATTAGATTGATTTTAATATTGTTGGTTAAAACCATTTAAGGGAACATCCATAAGCTACGTAACGCTTAGAGGGGGGAGGGGGTTGCCCAAAATGTGACAATCCATTCAAAAAAATTAGCTGCTGCATACAAAAAGTATGAAAATGGCCAGTTTTTGCGTTACGTAATTAATGGATCTTCCCTAAAATAACGCGAAACATCAAAATTTTAAGCATTTTTATTCAATTTCAAATTTTGTACAAAGCTTACCACATGAAGATCTGATATCCCATGCCGTTAAAAGCCTTTTCAATAGCTTCCTTTTGTACTTAATAAGTTGAAGGAGGGAGCTCTGCAAGTATCGTTTTAAGAAGTGTCCGGTATTGGGAGGTGTCGTGCGCTGGGAGATCTCCCACTAAATAGTTAATGAGCCGCCTCACGAAACGATCTTTCACATACGGGGCGATTTCCATACAAACTTCAAACTGATCGTACTCAGTTAAATTACAACCAACTCAAATGAAAATTTAGGAGGTTCATCAAAACAGCAAATGTTATCGTTCAAGCATAGGGGAGCGAAAAAATCAAAATTTTAATCACTCTAAGCTCTAAGCAAATAAATTATTATCTTATGATCTGCTTTACGTAGTTTATGTCGGGCGGTCGTATCTTGTATATAACCCTTCTGATTTTTAATTAAAACCGATAGCGCCTCAATTGTTAAACATGTTTTGACGCCCTTGGAAGAATAACTTACAATCCCTTTTTTGCCGTGATTCGCACAATGTCAATATTGAACGATTTTCATTTTCTTTCAGAAACAAGCCAAATTGCATAATCAGATTACGCCATTTATGATAATAAACTGTAATAAAGCCTGACATCACATGAAAAACTTCGTTATCTGGATAGGCTAAAAAATTAGGCCATATTAAGGATTCCACATTTCTCAGTTATTATTTGAAAGCTTTTCTATGCCCGCCAATTGCTTGGATATGTATCTTATGTGGCTAGTACATTGGGCCCAGGGCAAATAAGTTTGAAAGTTTGAAAAAATTAACAGCAAGTTGTAGATAGCTGACATAGGACTCTTATGCGATTAGAAGCATTATTGCTTTTATTCATCATTGTTAATTATTACAGATGGTTTTTATGGAACACTAAATGCAAACGTTGCAAGTCGAGAGATAACGCTGCAGCTATCGGAAACCGTTGGTGAGTGTTTTGTGACAGCCCGGTCAGCTACGATCGTGGATCTGGCTATCAGCGATACGGTGCTGCAGAGTACTGATGTGCACATAAAATGTGATCAACTTGAGGTTGATCCTGAATTTCCGGAAGACCTATCCGCCCATTCGAACGAAACGGGTCAGGTAAGTTTTGGTAAGAAAGGTTCAGACAATAAACTGACTATAGATGCTACAGGAAGAGTAACGATGAAGAAAATGTCCTGGGCAGATTCTTTGGGATTTTCACTCAAATTAGACGAATGAGATACATATTTATTGTTAATTAATTAGCTAATTAAACATATTTAAAATTGAAGTATGTATGTATTATCATTATAATCCGAATTTTCATTCATACGGAAACGTTAATTGTACCGTGATGCGCCCTAATTTCGCGCGCGCCCTAACTTCGCGCATTATAAAATCATTTTTTTTTAATTTTTAGGTACCAGTCAAAATTGAAAAATCTGGAAGGTTACAAAATATCATTGTTGTTGAATGTTTTTGACGAAAGAATTTGAAAAACAAACTTGGTTTAGTACACCAAATACAATTATTTCAATTTGATCCTCCTCCTCCGAAGCGTACGTACTATCGAAGCAAAAAATAGCGAACAAAATTTTTTTTTTGCCTTTCTATTTATTTAATGAGTGGTGTAATGTCTATAAAACCGCTCGGAAGCCAGAATTTTGATAGAAGGCTCTGTATTCTAAGCAAATTTACATTTGTTATAGTACACAACGGACCAGCATGACTAAGATTTTTCTTGAAATGGTGCCTACATGTAGCATTGAGCAAAATTATCGTCCTTGCAAATGTGAGACTATTGTTTTTAAGAAATATTGTTATTAATGCTTCGGAACATCCATAAATTACGTGATATTCGTAACGTTTTAAGGATATGTTACACATCATGCATAATTATGCATGTAACTACAAAAAGTGACGATTGGGGATGGATCACAACATTTTTACGTGACGTATTTTATGGATTCCACCTATAGATTTTATGTAAATGAAAAGCTTTAAGGTTGTCCTTAACTGTCACCGTCGTTGTGATTCTATTGGCTCTATTGACGCTTCCTTACCAAAGCAAGAAACTGTTAGCTATAGCAACAAACACATCGCGTCGATTTGGAGGAATCTTCATTATGATTCGTAATTTTATACATAAGTACATTACACTAAGATTAGTATAAAGATAACAAAAAAACTGATTTCTAACTTTCTAAGTTATATTAATTTTCTTGTATGTAGAATCGTTTATGCCTTTCTCGTACAACAATATGTAACGAAAAGGCTATAAACTCCAAAAACGATTTTTTTAGTAGGAGGCCTGGAGGGTCGACTTTTATATACTTGATCGGTATCAGCTTGATGAATTGAGGTGGTGTCTGTCGATAAAGCATTTAAATCTAAATCATTGGATGTTGATCTACTGAACTAGTTGAACTAGCGTGGATCTCTGGCCAAAAAGTGCGACGTGGGATAATTTTTGGCAACATGGCCACTATTCAACACATTCTCGGCCATACATAAAGATACTTTTTCTGAAAATGCTGGTTTGTTCTTCAGGAAACGAAAGAATTACTCCAAGAACACCCCCTGAAATTCTACTAGAATTTTTCCGTATTTTGGTTTGAAATTATTTCAAAACTTTATTTGAATTTTTTTTTGACATTCATAAATATTTTCCTCTGAAAATTCATTAAAAAAAACTTCTTATTTTCAAATTTCTCCTAGATTTGTTTCAGATATTCTTCTAGGATTTTTTTTTCCGAGGATATCTCCAGGAAATCCATAGGTAAATCCATCAAGATTTTTCGAAACTCAAACTAAAACCAAAAAAACCATCGCGATTTTTTGACGTAGGACTTACGTCTCTCTTTACTATACCGGGTGTCAATTCAAAATTTCTAAATCGGCCGCGTTACGCTGTGTTGAAAGATTTCAAACGTTAATAGCTTTTACCCTAGTGAACAGATTTCTGCAGTTAACCCCTCAATCGACAGCTTTCAAGTATGCCTTTCATATTAATGCTTGATAATATCCGAAAACTTGTTTCAATAGGCCTAAAACTGTTTTCAAAGCATAGCATTGAATTCACGAAAACCTATAAATATGGGTACCGCATCATTCTTGCACCATTCCATTACCACGTTCTGATTGGTGCAGACGTCAACGAATGAGCTCACGCTAGGTCTGCTAAGAAGGCATAAAATAGCGCAGCGCGAATTTTTCCTCTCAATCTGACCGAAAAAAGCAAAGCAATAACAGCATCGCATCGTCGGAATTTTTGAACGATTGCATCATCGTCTCAGCCACGCATTCGCAAACCGAAGCCTTTTTAATACCAAGGCAGAACCGTCAGCATTCTTAGGTCAGCATCATCGGCATTTTCAGCCCGGCATTGTCGAGAAGCCAACAGTAAGCGCGGCACGGCGGTGTGTGACGATAGAGTGTCGACGACAACACTACTGATCAAGTTTTCTTGGCCGATGGCAGCAGCGGTTAAGCGTTTGGTATTCCTTCAGACATCGATTCATAATGTTTTAAATAATCATAAACTCCCAGTTGAACCGCTCAAGAGTCTAGCGTACTGTAGGGTCATGGGTTCGAGTCCCATCGAAAGGAAAGTGGTTACCTCCAATACATTTTCCAAATCAATATATTCCACATAACGTACATATTCACATATGAGTTTCATAACATTGTAAATTAACGTCCAAGTCAAGTGATTTAATCCCCGGAAATAAGCAATTAAATTTGATTGAACTGAACCTATAACAGCTCAAATATTAATAAACTATCAATCGATGTTTCATCAAATGTTGGATTTTTTGGCATTGATCAAGAAATATTTAGATAAACATTGTTTGATACTGACCGCACACAAAGCGAACGTGACTGAATGATCGTCCCATGTTACCAATTTTAAATCTTATCACCCGAAATCCCATGTCCGGGTGTTTCCTTCCATCTACTACTAACAATGTTGTCTCAGAAAAGAACACGTACTTCTCACCTGAACTGCAATTCTAAGCTCGCTTGCCCGGCTTATTGGCCTGTATCAAGCGAAAAGTCCCGTTAGGAAATAGACGCCAGCAGCGAGCAACAAGCGTAAAAAAGAAGAAGCCCTTCTCGAACGCGTTGATGATGATGACGCTTTGGCTGACAAAGAAGCGGGATACAAGACACTAGCTGATTGGCCCACCAATTGGGAAGCAGAGAAGATTCAAAATAAGGTATAAAAGAAAAGTTAATTCGCTCGCAGAGCATTCAGTCTTTTTATACCACCACTTGAAATTCGCGGTTATTTGAAAAGATCGTTTTCTTACTTTTTGGACTTAGCCGAAGCAAACAGCCTTTTCCAAGGCTTCTTCTTCTTCTTCTTATTGGAATTACATCCCCACACTGGAACAGAGCCGCCTCGCAGCTTAGTGTTCATTAAGCACTTCCACAGTTGTTAACTGCGAGGATTCTAAGCCAGGTTACCATTTTTGCATTCGTATATCATGAGGCTAAACACGATGATACTTTTATGCCCAGGGAAGTCGAGATAATTTCCAATCCGAAAACTGCCTAGACCGGCACCGGGAATCGAACCCAGCCACCCTCAGCATGGTCTTGCTTTGTCGCCGTGCGTCTTACCTCACAGCTAAGGAGGGCCCCTTTTCAAGGCTCTAACAGTTAAAAATAGTGTCCTCCTTCAGTCGCTATCGCACGGATTAAGAAGCCCTACATCCCCTGCTGGGCCAACTTGTGTCTTATTTCAGGCAGTTCTATAGTGGGAAGATTGCCACTGTCGAGGCTAATATTCCGTGACCGGACAGATACTTCCTGAATTGTTTTTGATGATTCTTGTTCGAGGTAGATTTGATTTCTGTGTAGGTTTGATGACAAGATTTTGCCAAGGAATGGTATGCAACGCCGATTATTTATCCAAAATAGTTGATGTGAGAAATTTGGACATATTATGTATCGTAAAGGCATGGTCAAGTCAAGTCCTACGTCCACTTAGCGGTTATGTCACAGACATTACCCACTGTTCGTTTTTTCGAGTTCGTTTTTATAATATTACTGATTTGAAGTATATGTTTTAACTTCAACGTTACACATGTTTGTACAAAATTGAAAATAGGATTAAGGAAAAAGCAGTTGATATAACAACTCATCTAGATGGTCCGTCTTGGAATTTCTGAAGAAGTCGCTCCAAAATTGTCTGCGGGTGTTTCTCCGTGAACATCTGTGGAAATTTCTCCATTTTTGCAAAAGGTTCCCCGTAAATTTATGCGGAATTTCATTTTTTCATACATTTTTGTGAATTCCTCAAAAACAACATGCAGGAAATTTTCGGAAACTGTATGTGGACACCCCTAATTAATTCCTACAGAAATCGCTTGGGAAATTCTAACAGAAATTGGTAGTCACCAACCAACTGCTGAAAAGTTGGAGACGATCGAGCCAGCCTCGGGCTAAAAGTCTCCTTAATAAAGACAAAAAAAAAAATCCTGCTGAAAAACGTCCGAAAAATCTGTTGTTAAATTTTCAGGATTTTTCACAGAAATTCTTGTGATCATAGCTAAATAAACTTCGAAGGAAATCGCAACGTGAATTCTTGCGGGAATTTCTCGGGATTCTCTGCAAAAACTCTTCCGGGAAAACATTTTCAAAAATTTTCAACAATTTTTTTCAAAATCAACATCAAAACAATTTTTGCGGAAGCACTTAAAAGACGAGTGTTCATGTCCTTCAACAAACATGTTTTGAATGCGCCATGCTTCAGAATGGTTTAAAAATGACAACAAGTGGCGCCCCTCTCCTCATAACATTTGTTTAATCAATGCTCAAGAGTGTAACCATAGAATTCAAACAGGGTTTGTTAATATCCGAAAATTGATGTTAGTAAATAACTACAAAAGTTAATTTTGTTCTCGAAAACATTTGCTAACGAGAATAAAGCCAATCTAGATAGACATAAAACTAATTTTCAAATAAACGTCCTTAGATATAGAATTTCATTTGTTTAAATACTCCTAAAACTAAATCCGCACAAAGTCCTAAAATCGTTATGTAAATCCGCGCCGAATCCGCGAAAACCGTAAAACCCGTGAAAATCGTGAAATCCGCTTAGTCGTAACAACCCTGAAATTGAACTTGGGTGCCAAATCCAATATTCTAGAGATAAAATTTTATGCGTGGTTTTCATAAATAGCGTTAAAACTAACAGTGGATAATTGACCATGCCTTTAAAGATTCATAAGATGTTCAAATCTTTCACATAATCTTATTTGGATAAAAACCACCGATAACAGCTCAAACATTAATAAACTATCAATCGATTTTTCATCAAATGTTGGATTTTTTGACATTGATAAAAAAATATGTAGAAAAACATTGTTTGATACTGACCGCACACAAAGCGAACGTGACTGAATGATCGTCCCATGTTATGAATTCTAAATCTTATCACCCGAAATCCCATGCCCGGGTGTTTCCTTCCTTCTACTACTAACAATGTTGTCTCAGAAAAGAACACCCTACTTTCCACCTGAACTGCAATTCTAAGCTCGCTAAGCGAAAAGTCCCGTTAAGAAATAGACGCCAGCAGCGAGCAACAAGCATAAAAAGAAGAAGCCCTTCTCGAACGCGTTGATGATGATGACGCTTTGGCTGACAAAGAAGCGGGATACAAGACACTAGCTGATTGGCCCACCAATTGGGAAGCAGAGAAGATTCAAAATTAAGTCCTAGTATAAAAGAAAAGTGCATTAGCTCGCAGAGCATTCAGTCTTTTTTATACCATCACTAGAAATTCGCGGTTATTTGAAAAGATCGTTTTCTTACTTCTTGCACTTAGCCGAAACGAACAGCCTTTTTCAAGGCTCTAAGAGTTAAAAATAATGTTCTCCTTCAGTCGCTATCGCACGGATTAGAAGGCCCTTCAGTGGAAGGGCTGAGATACAGTCTACATCCCCTGCTTAGCCAACTTGTGGTTTATTTCAGGCAGTCCTTCAGTGGGAAGGTTGCCACTGACTGTCGAGGCTAATATTTCGTGACCGGACAGATACTTCCCGATTTTTTTAATGATTTTTGTTCGAGGTAGATTTGATTTCTGTGTCGGTTTGATGAGAAGATTTTGCCAAGGAATGGTATGCAACGCCGATTATTTATCCAAAATAGTTGATGTGAGAAATTTGGACATATTATGTATCTTAAAGGCATGGTCAAGTCAAGTCCTACGTCCACTTAGCGGTTATGTCACAGACATTACCCACTGTTCGTTTTTTAAAATTTGATAACCTAACTACTATGTACACTAATATTTACAATAAAAAAAATTTGATAACCTAGATTGGAACTAGCGCCCTAATTGGTGCCTGATCCGAATGCAAGCAACGGACCCTAAACTTTTCTTTACACTCACCAAAGCGTTCATGTAAGGTTTTAATTCCGGCCAGACGGTGGACCTCGGATGTTCTTGTCCTGGGAGGGGTGTTGAGGATCATCCTCAGGAATTTGTTTTGGACCCGTTGAAGTTTGAGGTGGTGGGTTTTAGCGCAGCTCTCCCAGACCGGCATGCCATATTCGATCACAGGGAGGATGATTTGCTTGTAGACAGCAAGCTTATTTTTCAGGGACAATGACGACCGGCGGTTGATCAAAGGGTACAGTAGTTTCAACAAGACGTTACACTTTGTCACCCGTCTTGTCAACCTGTTGCCTGAAAATGAACTTGCTGTCGTGGTCAAGCCAAGGTAGTCGGCCTCATTGGTTCATTCCACAGTCGTGTCATTGAGGATGATTTTGCAGGCCCCCATGCATGTTTAGGGGATTTAGAGTGGGGGAAAATGATGACCTGGGTCTTCGCCGCGTTGATACAGATCTTCCAGCTGGTGAGGTACTCTGTCAGGGCATCCAGGCCTCGTTGGAGTTTTGCCACTAGCGCTCTGATCACTCTACCGTTGTAGACGATGGATGTGTCATCTGCGAACAGAGACAGAATGCCGCCTTCTGGAGGTTCTGGCATGTCGGAGGTGAACAGATTGAAAAGCAGGGGCCCGAGGATACTGCCCTGGGGAACGCCTGCAACGATGTTGTGCGCATTGGAACTCGCTCCGCTGATTGAGACCCGGAATGTCCTTGCCGACAGGTAATTGTTGATGATTTTCACCAGGTAGCTGGGAAGATTGTAGCGTTGTAGTTTGTACACCAGGCCATCATGCCATACATTGTCAAATGCCTTCTCGACATCGAGTAAGGCAATGGCGGATGTTTTCGAGACAAACTTGTTCCGTCTGAGGACGTTGGTAACTCGGGTCAGTTGGTGTACAGTTGACCGACCGCGTCGGAAACCAAACTGTTCCTCGAGCAAGATGTTGAGATTTTCGGCAGACTCAAGTAACCGGTGATGAACAGCTTTTTCGAATAGCTTGGATAACCCTGAGAGAAGGCTGATGGGTCGATAACTTTTGGGGGAGGAAGGATCCTTCCCAGGCTTCCGGATGGGGATGACTTTCGCTGACTTCCAGGACGATGGGAAGTAGCTAAGCCGGAGACAATGATTAAAGATCAGCGAGAGGTGCTCAAAGAACGGAGCACTCATGTGTTTGAGCTCGAGATTCAGGATGCTGTCGAAGCCTGGGGCCTTCATGTTCTTCGACGATTTGATATAGGCCGTCAATTCTTCAGCTGAGATCTCCAACTCCTCCGAGAAGTCGTTGGGAATCAAATGGATGTTGTTAGCATGCTCGTTGACGGCTGCTTCGTGTGGACTGACGATGTTCTGTCCAAGATTGTGTGAGCTGACGAAGTGACGACCTATTTCAGCGACCTTCTCTGCAGGAGTTATCAAGCGATCCTTAGAGCCATTATTGTCTAGTGGGATCAAAGGTGGAATGGGCCGAGGCTTGGATTTTAGAATTTTGGTCATTTTCCAGAACGGCTTAGCATAATCTGGGAGAGTGCGGATCTTATTCGAGAAGTCGTTATTTTGAGGTCCACCATTCTGGCCTTGATAATTTTGTGATTCGATTGCAGCGTGCCTTAAGCTCAGGAAGTCCAGTACGCTGAAACTGCCTGCGAGTGACATTCCGCAATCGAATCAAATCTTTGGTGAGTGTATCGATGTTTAAGGAGTTGCTTACCTGCCGAGCCGTCGGTACGTGTTGCTCTCGGGCCGCCGTGATCGCCTCCTCGATAGCGCACAGCTGGCGGTCGATACTTTCCGGCGTCTCCGGACGCACCTCGTAGTCGACGGTGTTATCGACGCACTGCTGGAAACGCTGCCAGTTCACTCGGTGGTAGTTCCGCCGTAACTGCTGGTGCCGATTGACCGAGGAGCCCAGTTCCGCCACCACCGGATAGTGATCCGAACTGAGCTCCTGGTATACAACCGGCTGCGAGACGTGGTCACTCAGGTTTGTTACGTAGAGATCGAGCGTTGCGTGGGCACCGGACCGACTCAGCCGAGTGGGGGATCCGGGCTCAGGATCGTGTAGTGGCCTTCCTCCATGACGTTGCTCCAGATGGTGCCGTTTCGATTGCCGCGACTGTTGCCCCAGGCTTGATGTTTGGCATTCAAGTCGCCGGCAATGATATACTGGCCTTGCCTCCGCGTCAGCTTGACGATGTCCCTCGGAAGGGCAGCCGATGATCCATCGCCGGCTTTGGCTTGTGTTGGACAGTACGCCGCGATGAGCGCGATTGTGCCGACCGAAGTGGTGATTTCGACACCGATGGCCTCGATGACACTGAGCTGGAAGCTTGGAAGCAGACGACAGTTGATGTTGTAGCGAAGAGCGATGGCCACACCACCTCCCCTGGTCGGCCGGTCGAGTCGCACGATGCGGAAGTCCGGGATGTTGATGTTCACCTCCGGTTTTAGGTGCGTTTCGGTGATGAACGCCACGTCTATTTCCTTCTCCTCAAGGAAATCCTTCAGCTCGATTGTTTTGCTCTTTAGCGAGCAAGCGTTCCAGTTGACCAGGCCCAGGCTAGCAGCCATTTTCAATGATGAACATGCCAAGTGTGAAGACCTGGTCGAATCGGGTTTGCAGCCGCGCAGTCGAGTGGCGAGCTGCGCGAAGATCGGCATCAGTTGCTCCGGAGTGTACAGCGGGCAGATTCTTCCGGTGGGACGGCTTCGTTCTCCGACTGCCGACGGAACCCAGGAGGAGGAAGCGGGGCCATTCGCTGGTGGATGGTGCCGACGATGCTGGAGCTTGGACCGATGCAGCTGCCGCTGCCAGTCGCTTGTGCGGCTGTAGCGGTGGGAGTATTGGAATCACACGACGGGGAGCCGGGATGGCTGGAAAGTTCACCTCGTTGATTACAGGAACACGGTTCTTCTTCGGAATGGTCCTGGTGGAAGCCTTCTTCCGGATTTCCAGGAACTCGGCTCGCTTTGGGCAGCCCTTTGTGGTGGCCCGATGTTTGTCGCCACAGTTGGCGCACTTGGGATCGGCCACCTCCATTTTGTCGCACTCGTCAGTCGGATGGGGTTCGCCACACTTGTTGCAGCGCGGCTTCATGCGGCAGTTTCTGGTGCCGTGCCCGAAATTGAAGCAGTTGGTGCATTGCGTGACATCGCGGTGCACTGGCCGATATCTCTCCCAGTCAACGACGGTGTAATTTATAACGCCAACCAGCTTCAGGTCCTTCCAGGTAGTGGAGCCGTGCTCCAGATGGATCAGGTAAAGCTGGTCGCGATATTTCCTCGCCTTGTCGTGACGAGCGATCTTGTGGACGGCTACTGGCTTCAGTCCGCAACTTTCAAGCTCTGCTTGGAGCTCTTCCTCCTTCATGTCGTGAAGTCCTCGCAGCAAAGCCTTGAGCGGCTTCGTGCCGGGTGGTCATGAGTGTAGTACTCATACTTGTGGACCTCGAGGAACTCAACAAAGGATTGATGATGGTCCCTGTTTGCCGGCATCACTTTCACGCCATCGCTGCAGAGCCGAAAAGTACATTTCAGCCCCTTAGCGATCAGCTGGCGAATTTTTGGGCGTAAATCCGGCGGATCGCCCTTCACAAACACGGGCGGGCACTTCTCCTTCCGCTCCGGTTGCACCTGCGGCAGCTGCGATTGCTGCTTCTTCCTCTTTTTCGGCGGATTGCCGGCGTCATCAAGCGGCAACGGCGAGAACACGTTGCTCTGCAAAAGCTGCTTGGAGGGGTTACCCGCGCCTCCAAGAGCAGTGCGCTTAGGCACTTTTCCAGCGACCGAATCGGCCACCGAGTCTCCCATGACGGGTCCGGGAGAAAATAACGCCAACGCGACAAGCGAAAACGTAAACAGCGAAAGAACGAGAAAAAACACTTCGAAAAAAAGCGCGAGCAAAAAACACGTCCGTACGTGTTGCTGTCTCGCACAGCCGTTGTCGCTAGGACCGCCGCTGAACGCCCTGGTCCGCTTTCCATGAAATCCAGAATGAAAATGACGCGCGCACGCGAAACACGGGGCTTTTTATACACAGGGAAAACGAAGCAGTGGATCAAAAGGCCCGTACCTTACTGCAATCTGATGTCCGTGTTGGGGATTTATGAACGGAATTGAATTTTTCACCCGGTTTGGAAAGAAACAACATTTTCAATAGTTTAACGTTGATAATCAATAGTATCAATAGAATTAACAAATTGCTGAAGAGTTTCTGAATCGATTGATAAGCAAATGTCGAAAATCCATCGAGAGATAAAGACGCTATTAGCGTTTGAAATCTATCCTAATTTCGTGACGGTCTCGAATTTGGAAATTTCGGTTTTACACCCTGTATCAGAGTCTTCCCCTTAGACGTAGTTTACGTCAAAAAAGCAAAACGCTATACTCTGGATTCGAACTCGTGACCTCTGAAACGGGAAGCGGTTACTACACCACTGTACTATCGATACACATAACGTGTGAGAAGATACGTACAAATATAAATCATCCAATGGGGCATATATTCATTGCCTCTATAAGCAACAGAATTCATCCTGCCAGGGTATCGTTTCCTATACTGGAAGTATTAATGGATTGAGAAAAGAAAATATTAATTTTTCTCGTTGGTTATTAAAATATACAGTTTCAATACATTAACTTAGAACAAGATGCCGTGGTCAGTATAAGCCGTTTGGCAGCGCAGTATCATTACTTGACACTTTACCGATCGCTACTAAACGCGCTGCTAAAACAGTAGCGCAGCTGACAGGTGATCAAATTTGGTAGCGCGATAAACAGCGCTGCTATTTGATGAACTATTAAACGTACTTGAAATCTGTCGATTGAGGGCCTACCGCAGAAATTCGTCCACTGAGACGAACTGAGATTAACGTTTAAAATCTTTCAACACAGCGTAACGCGATCGATTTGAATATTTTGAAATGACACCCGGTATAGTAAAGAGAGACGTAAGTCCTAAGTCAAAATTCAGTAGCTATTTACCTATTCACATCAACAAATAAATCAAATTCTAAATTGAAATATTTAGACTCAAAAAGTGACAATTTTGGAATTCTAATGGAGAAATTTCAAAATTTGTTGTTGAAATCTTGGAATAAGAAACGCATTTTCTTTTGTCGTGAGCGAGGAGGACAGAATTTTGTAACAATTCATCGCCAGGAACGCGAATTAATAAAATTGTCACGCAAACGCTCGCTAATTAGTTGATTGTACTACATTTTCAAAATGATTCTATTGCTTTTTTATTGTCTTTATTAATGAGGTTTTCGGCCCTTGACCGGTTCACCTCAGATTCTATTGCGAAAAACTCTTTACTAAGTATATTAGTGGTTCTGAAAAGATCCATTCACAATGTTAGATGTAAATTTCCTCTTGAGCGGTTCATTTGAACATGATGCAATAGTGTCCGGTACTAGGAGACATTTTTCTGAATCGTAAAATTCATCGTTGAAAAACGTGTTCAAATGATCAAATATATTTTGTATGAATCATCAATGGTCAATAGTCATATTTTGTGTTTTTTTCTTCTATCTATTCTTCCTTTGAAGCAATATAACTCACGAAGAGGATGACCGATTTGCGAGATTTCCTCACTAATCGATTCGTATTGGGATTGGCGTAACAAAATTTGTAACGTTGTCTGTATATTGTTAGGGTCTGTAGGTAATATTCTTTGATTAACACAAATAAACTTAAAACTCTAAAATAAATAACTAAGTTGTAGCACAATAAAATATTATTTCATGAACCATTCCCAATTAAGCTTAAATAACATTTTTATAAGTTCTCGGATTATGTAAAGATGGCATATGAATTTGAAAATAATAAACTGTGGACTCGTATAAATTTAAGTGTGTTAGTATTAATACTGACATTTTTTTGATTTTTGTTGGACATTTACTGCAATTCCATTCTTCTCGCTCATTTCCAAAATCCGTCGGCTAGAGTACAGAAGTTAGTCACCGTGGTTCCTAGCCTTTTCGTTTTTTTATTCAAGGTGATTAAATTTAAAGTAATACTAGTAAATTAAAATTAAAAGTGCCTAAAATAATTCCTAATTAATATAACCAGCGAAGTGAAGTGATTTAAAACTATTTTTTTTTGCTTTTCATATTTATTTAGTTCCGGTTTATATATATACCACAAGTGGCGAAAACGCTGCTCTTGTGAGTTTTCCTTCTTTATAAAAGGTAATAATGCTTTTAAAATTCATTTGAGTATATTATTTAATTCTTTTAACGTTGGACAATAGCGTCCAACAGGCGCTTTTGTTTGGACCTAGAATCCGTGGATCTAGACATCCGCCATCTTGATTCGGCTCCCGCCCGCGTGGCGCGTTTTCTGTGGCGACAGCTCGTTCCGGCCCGCCAGTTCCTGGCAGAGAAACGGGGTAGAGAAGACATCCTCCGGCCTATCTGCGTGCGGTTCACTTGCGATCGGGCAGCGTACTGGAGTTGCCGACGTCCTCCCCCGCAACTATAGATCGGCCGTTGGTTTTTTTTTTTCGAGCACGCCCTAACGACGCTGGTGACCAACATCTTGGTGCCCCGGAGATAGGCCTAGTCCCGTCTCTGCGACGGAAGATCATCGCATGAATCTGCGAACCTCCAGTGAACCAGCAGTCGTCGTTTTCTAAAACCCCGCGCAGGTATGTCACTCATGGCCATGAACACACAACACGCAACACACACATTGACACACAACTATGTTTAACAAAAAAAAAACATAATATAATTAAAATAAATTTAAGCTAAACTTACCTTTCTACATTCATTTATGCTACCTGAGCCCTGTGGTATATTAATTCGCCCGGGTTACGTTTGCTTTCCGTTCCACTTCGTTTTTCTGAGCACGTGCGAATTGATTCACTCTTTCGTTTTCGTCCGCTTCAGTTGGATTTTATTCAAAATCATAGCCATCGTTACAATTACTCTCCAATCGTGCAGAACTCCCGGAGAATTAAACTCATGCTAAATTAGCTTAGTCGGGCAACGTTACATCACACGACCAGTGGTCCCTCAATCGCATAAGCCGCTGTATTTCATAAAAACTCTAAGAGGTCCTTTTGAAACGGTTATAGTGGCGCCCACGTAAAATAAAATCCAATTGCTTGAATTTATTTAAAATTAGTTTCCAACATAATTAAAACAACTTTCACTTTCCACTCTTTTTTTTTACTATACGTTCAATATTTTTTCAGTCATATTTCTTATTATTTTATAAAGTTTATTCTAAATTTAAGTCTTTTTATAATAATCTATATCATTTGAATTTGAATTTGAAGTTAAAATAAGTTGAATTGAATTTTCGTTACTTTATTTTGTTTATTTGATTTGATTTTTTTTTTTTGTTATTATTTGAATTCCAGAACAGTTAGTTCGAATTAAATAGATTGAACTGAGTTTATTTATTTTTTGCTGATAATTTGATAGGCTGATAACAAAAATGGTAAGATTCTACATTCTACCTAACGCTGATCATTTGACAGAAGATGAGCTAAATTTCGAAATAACGCTTCGAAATGTGAATGTTGAAGTTGATGCTAAATTGGAGGATAAAAGAAGAGCTTTGAGGTACGCGTACAAAACAGAAAGAACAGAACCGAAGCTGTATGATACCGGTCTCAAAATTAAAGATGAAGCAACTAATCTTGAAAATGTTTTAAAAACGCTAAAGAGAAGTTTACGTGAATCATTCGATTATGGAATCGTTTCTAGGCTTAGACACTACTTAATTAGGTTATCATATTCAAATGCTACAGATGAGGAGGAAAAGGAAATAAAAAGTGACTGTTGTAAACAGATCGAAGAAATTTTAAGAGCATACAGGCAAAGGGTAACTTATGACCCTGAGCATCTTAATGATGATACAGATCTCGATCTAGGATTAGGAGAAGGAGCAAAGGACTGAAGGATTCATGGAGAAATCCGAACCCTAAAGCACTAGTACAAGGAAATGCTAATTGAATACACTTATGTTTAAATCAAAAACAGAAGAAAAAGTAGGACAGGAACTTGGCCGAAAGAGAGAAAAGGAAGAGAAGAAGATAATAGAAACATGAGGTCAGATCCAACAATAGATAATAAATGTGAGAATGAAGATAGTGAAGCTGATACAAACAATGAAAAAAAATCAAAAAGGTCCGAGAAGGAGAAACAGGAGGAAAGAAAAGGAGAAACACGGGCTGATAAGCATGACAAAAAAAAGGAAACAAACAAGTGAAAGAGAAAAGCGGCTGTATAAAACTAGGACATTTTATTCGTCAGCTGAAAATTCTGACTCGCATGAGAGTGAAATGTGGGAACATGAACGAAAAGATAAACACAGAGAAGTAGCATATAGGTCAAGGGGTAAATGCTCCACAGCTTCTACAAGTGATAGCAGCACAGAACACGACAACCACAGAAGATTAAACAGATACAGACGTTTTCGTAGATCGATAACGCCTCCAAGGCGTTATAGGGACGATTATGATAACTATTATCGATCATCAAGATCGAGAGTGGAAAACTGGGATATCGTTTTTACCGGAGACACTAGATCTATGCAGGTAGAGGATTTCTTGAATAGGGCTAAAAACTAGCAAAACACGAAAGAGTAGGAAAAGAGAATTGCTTGATAAAATACATTATAAATTGAAAGGTGAGGCAAGTGACTGGTGGTTCACTAGAGAAGACCATTGTAGGACATGGAAACCTTTGAAACGAAATTCAGTTTAGGTTTGAAATCCCAACCGTGACCGTGGTATACGCGCTCAATTGAGAGAGCTACGCCAAAAAGGGGAAACGTTTGTGGCATTCGTTACGGAAGTAGAAAAGTTGAACCAATGTCTTAAACACCCACATTCTTCACGAACCGTTTTCGAAATCGTGTGGGAGAATATGCGGCCCCATTATAAATCTAAGTTGGCCACCACACGTGTTAAAAACCTGGAACACTTATTGGATCTTAATCATCGCATCGATGCAACTGATCCAAATCTATATCGATCTGGCCAAACCACTCGAAACGAAATCCAAAATATCGATGCTCAAGGCGGTTCAGAGAATGAGTATTCGTCAACAGACGATTATTTCATAAATGCGCTTCAAAGGAAATTGAAAATTTCAAACAATGTTCAAAAACCAAACGCTTCTTCTAACACTCAAAATTCACAAGTAATTGACACGTCCACAGTTAAATGTTGGAACTGCCAGAAAGCAGGACACCATTGGAGAACCTGCAACGAGGCTAAATTGATTTTCTGCTATGCGTGTGGTAATCTCGGTCGCACTACAAAAACATGCGAACGAAATCACCCACAAACACGGCCAAATACTCAAACCTTACCAAACACACAACAACAATCGTTAAACTAGATGCGGGATGCACTAGTGGGAGCCCGTCCATCTCGCAAACGATTCAAGTGGTCCCAAAACACTCTGATAATTTTCAAAAATATCAAGAAACGATGCTTGTTAAAGTCAACCCTAATTTATGCCCAAAAATTCGAGTCGCAATATTAGATACACCTATCATGGCTTTACTTGACTCGGGAGCTAGCATAAGTGTATTGAATTCAACTAAATTGATCCGTAAGCATGGACTTAAACTCTTGAATGCAACCGTTTTAATAAGCACCGCCGACAATACGACACACGAATGCGTTGGTTATGCCAACATACCGTATACTTTTGCAGGTATTACAAAGGTTATTCCAACGATTATTGTGCCCCAGCTTTCGAAAACTTTAATATTGGGTATGGATTTTTGGAACGCTTTCGGTATTAGGCCAATGATAAGGTGCGACAATGGATTGACCGATATTGATTTGTTGAACGTCAACGGCCAGCCAATGATTAATTTTATTAGCCATGATTCCCATTCAGAATTAACCGACAACAATTTAGAACCCGAAATTTGTCTAAAAATATGCGCACTTGAACTAACTGAAAATGAAACGGGTATAACTCACAAGGCAAAACCCGAAGAAGATGAGTCATTAGAACTTCCATCGCTAGACTTGCCAGCTGACCCAGAACAAGGAATAGACAATATAGAAACAGAACATGAATTAAGTACTGAACAAAGAAAACAACTAATAGAAACTCTAAAGGGCTTTCAGTGGACCAGTGAGAATAAGCTAGGTCGCACAAAATTAATAGAACATGAAATTGAAATTGTAGAAGGCGCGAAAATGCGAGACCTCCCGATGTATAGATACTCGCCTAAAGTATGGGAGAACATAGAAAAGGAACTAGAACGATATGAGAAACTGGACGTAATCGAAGAATGTACTAGCGAATTTGCTAGTCCGTTAGTACCTGTAAAAAAGCCAAATGGGAAAATTCGTGTCTGCCTCGATTCGAGAAAAGATTAACTCTATTACAAAAAAGATGCCTACCCCATGCGCAACATGAACGAAATTTTCACAGGTTGCAAAAGGCCAAATACTTTAGTATTATCGATTTAAAGGACGCATATTTCCAAGTCCCATTGAAAGAAACTTCTAAAAACTATACTGCTTTTCGAACGCCAAAAGGGCTCTTCAGATTTAAAGTTGTCCCTTTCGGCCTTAAAAACGCTCCCTTCACTATGAGCCGATTAATGAATAAGGCTATGGGATTCGATTTGGAACCTTACGTATTCATATATTTAGATGACATCGTTATAGCGACAGAAACCTTAGATGACCACTTCCGTCTGTTAAAAGAGGTGGCCAAGCGATTAGCTAAAGCAGGCTTAACAATATCCGTTGAAAAAAGTCGTTTTTGTAGACGACAAGTAAAATATTTAGGATACCTATTAACTGAAAACGGATTGGCCATCGATAGTTCAAAATTAGAGCCAATCCTCAACTATCCTCGTCCCAAATCAATCAGAGATGTTCGTAGACTCATGGGCCTAATGGGCTTTTATCAAAAGTTTATTAACAATTACAGTCATCTGACAACCCCAATAACAGACCTTCTTAAAAAATCAAAGAGATTTAAATGGACAGAGGAAGCAGACCAGGCACTAGAACAGCTGAAATCAGTATTGACTTCCTCGCCAGTGCTCGCTAACCCGCGATACGATCTGCCTTTCGTCATTGAGACTGATGCATCCCAGCTTGCAGTCGGGGCGGCATTGCTGCAAGACCACCCTGAAGATAAACGAATTATTGCTTATTTTAGCAAAAAGTTGTCAAGCACGCAACGCAAGTATGCTGCGACAGAAAAAGAATGCTTGGCAGTGTTATTAGCTATCGAAAACTTTCGACACTACATAGAAGGTACAACTTTCAAAGTAGTTACCGACGCAAAAGTATTACCTGGTTGTTCACAATCACGGCTGCGAATGGAAACTCTAGGCTCCTGCGCTGGTCTCTAAAACTTCAATCATATGATTTCACTATTGTGTATAGGAAGGGCAAGGAAAACGTCCTTGCTGATTGTCTTTCGAGGATCGAAGTTGTTCAGATTGTTGACGATTATGCAATATTACACGATAAAATTACAAAGAATCCAGGAAATTTCACTGATTTCAAAATAGTAGGAAATAATATCTACAAATTAGTTCAAAACACTTCGAAAATTGAAGATAAACGATTCATTTGGAAGCACTATCCGCCCAAACACAACCGGATTGGCATTATCCAAGCAGCTCACGAACCAGCTCATCTGGGCTATGAAAAAACTATAATTAAATTAAAAGAACGCTTTTAGGGTCTGTTCACAAATTACGTAACGCTTTTGGGGGGAGGGGGGAGGTCCAACTTGTGTTATACTTTGTTACACTAAAAGGTGGGGGAGGGGTGGGTACTACTAAATGTTACGCATAACGCGAAAAATATTTCAAATATTTTTTAACACTTATTGAAGTAATTGCTGACATGTAATGATCTGATCATGTCATGATGTTGACTGTCATGATCAAGACGATAAATACGATAAATCAACCTATCCTCTTCAAAACCATACTAATCATAATTGTCCCATGTTAGTCTTTGTTGTTTTTAACTTTTTAGCTCAGAGCTGGATATTTTGATGTTTTTTTTTTTAAATTCTTAAAGACATTGACTTTTGTTCGAAAAATTGTTGCTACATTTCGAGAATTTTTTGTATCGCGAAGAATATTCACGATTTTTACAGATTATATTATTTGATGGAACGACCTCGGGAACGTCGAACTTTGATTGGTATTGTGTTTCATGATTCGATCTTCCAAACTAAGCCAAACTCAACAGAGGAAACCCAGAGAGTTTTCATTCAAAGCAGTTGCATTTTAGCTCAACCACTTAAAACCTGTTGAAAAATAGCAAAACCCACATGTTTCGGTGAAGGAAAACAAATCTGTCTTTAAAATTTTCACAGTTACGCGTTACATGGGGGAGGCAGGGGGTACTAAATATGTTACTTTTTGTTACAAGGGGGAGGGAGGGGGTCTAAAACTCGGATTTTTGCGTTACGTAATTTGTGAACAGACCCTTATTGGCCAGGAATGTCTCTCGATACTAAAAAGTTTTGTAAAACATGTATGCCTTGCAAAACTTCTAAAAGTACCAATATCAATAATGTGCCGCCTATGGGTTCCCAAAAACAGCACTGTAGTCACCCGTTCCAATTCTTGACACTAGACTACTTAGGACCATTCCCACCGTCTGGTAAGGCGCGGAACACATGCCTTCTAGTTGTTACAGACGTGTTCACAAAGTTTGTTTTAATACAGCCATTCACACAAGCAACAGCTTCGTCTTTGGTAAAATTTTTGGAACAGTCTATTTTCCTACTGTTCGGGACACCTCAAGTAGTGCTAACGGACAATGGCAGCCAATTCACTTCAAAATTATTCAAAGACTTGTTGGCGCATTATGGGATAACTCATTGGCTAACGCCTGCATATCACCCCCAGGTCAACAACTCAGAAAGGGTTAATCGGGTGATAACAGCGGCAATACGAGCCACAATTAAAGAAAATCACAAGACCTGGGCAGATAACATTCATAGCATTGCCAATGCTATCAGAAATGCGAGCCATGATTCCACAAAACATACTCCGTATTTTCTCACGTTCGGTCGGAACATTATTTCTGATGGCCGAGAATACGAAACATTAAACCAATCTAATCAATCTCACACACTATCAGATGAGGATAGAAACCGTCTATACGAACAGGTGCGTAAAAACTTACAAGATGCGTATATGAAACAAGCAAAATATTACAACCTGAGATCCAATTCAAACGCACCGAGGTATCAGGTTGGGGAAAAAGTTCTCAAAAAGACCATGTTCTTGTCAGATAAAGGCAAGAATTTCTGTGCCAAGTTGGCTCCTAGATACACAGAAGCAGAAGTTGCAAAAGTACTGGGAGATAGCTATGAATTGATAGATAGCTCAGGGAAACGATTAGGCATCTATCACGCAACCTTTCTCAAAAAAATGTAAATAAAACACGCGAAAAAGCTATGAATTTATCTCTATGAAAATTACTAAAGGAAAAAAAACACCTATAAAAACACGTACGAAATCAAAACGGCAGAATATAAACTAAAATGTTAGTTTACATGTATTTGTAAATAATCTTGTATAAATTCACTCTTAGACCTTATATTAGTAAACAATTCACTTTCATTCATAATAGTACAGCATAATTCACATAATCACATCAGGTGTAAATAATCATTTCAATGGTCGGAATGAACTCCACTCAGGTAATTACTCCGTTGATTCATAGGTATGATGCGCGTAGGTAAACAGGAAAACAATTCAATATAACGTGTTCACTAGTAGATGTAGGTGTGCGTAAGGTGTAAGCATTGCATAAACTGCCATCTTTCAGCGCAATCTCGAGCATAATGACAGCAAAGTTAAGCAGGTTTTTCGTCTGTTTTCGGTGGTTATCCATCTGAAAAAGAAAATAAATTATTTAGTAGAATAAAAACAAACAAGTTAATCGTATACTCCCCGGGTTTTGATATGTTAATCCACAGTTTTTCGAAGAAATCTACAGCTCCGTTGAAAAGCACGCTTCGTCCATTTCCATGTTGAATTCACTTTACTTCTGTCATAATAATGAACATATGTTCATTGATTTGTCAACTTCATCAGCAGGGCTGAACGCATGGCTGTCGGTAGGCATGCGATGTTTTTGAAATATTTCGCAATATATTCAATATGTATGTAACATTTTATAGTATTAGTCAACACAATGTTGATGTGGTAGAATGTTATGATTTAAAGTTTGTTTACGTTAAAGAGCGGAAAGTCAACAAGTTGGTCAATGGCACGTATGTTGATAAGGTTGATTGAATGCTGATTTTGAAGCTGGTGTTTTAGGTACTATTGGTCGAGACACATCGATGTTGAGTAATATACACCAGGCTTTGTTAACGTTACATTTCAGTGTTATTAAAGTCTTTTCTATCTACAACTTCGTTGGATTATTATCCAATAGAGTAGATGTTGTTTATCGTACGGTCATTTACCGACAGCTGCGCTTCACTATAAATTTATATGTTACAGTATTGGTGTCAAAAAAAATTGGAGCAATTGGTATTGCATTTATATGTTGGGTTAGACAATATTCCATGAAATTATTAAATATAGGGTTATGAAAATTTGATTAATCTCAAATTGATCAAATTTTCATAAAAGAGCGTGCTGTGATGTAACGTTGTCTGTATATTGTTAGGGTCTGTAGGTAATATTCTTTGATTAACACAAATAAACTTAAAACTCTAAAATAAATAACTAAGTTGTAGCACAATAAAATATTATTTCATGAACCATTCCCAATTAAGCTTGAATATCAGTTTGATAGGTTCTCGGATTATGGAAAGATGTCATATGAATGTGGAAATAATAAACTTTGGGCTCGTATAAATTTAAGTGTGTTAGTATTAATACTGACATTTTTTGATTTTGTTGGACATTTACTGCAATTCCATTCTTCTCGCTCATTTCCAAAATCCGTCGGCTAGAGTACAGAAGTTAGTCACCGTGGTTCCTAGCCTTTTCGTTTTTTTATTCAAGGTGATTAAATTTAAAGTAATACTAGTAAATTAAAATTAAAAGTGCCTAAAATAATTCCTAATTAATATAACCAGCGAAGTGAAGTGATTTAAAACTATTTTTTTTTGCTTTTCATATTTATTTAGTTCCGGTTTATATATATACCACAAGTGGCGAAAACTCTGCTCTTGTGAGTTTTTTGTTTGGACCTAGAATCCGTGGATCTAGACATCCGCCATCTTGATTCGGCTCCCGCCCGCGTGGCGCGTTTTCTGTGGCGACAGCTCGTTCCGGCCCGCCAGTTTCTGGCAGACAAACGGGGTAGAGAAGACATCCTCCGGCCTACCTGCGTGCGGTTTACGTACGATCGGGCAGCGTACTGGAGTTGCCGACGTCCTCCCCCGCAACTATAGATCGGCCGTTGGTTTTTTTTCGAGCACGCCCTAACGACGCTGGTGCCCAACATCTTGGTGCCCCCCGGAGATAGGCCTAGTCCCGCCTCTGCGACGGCAGATCATCGCATGAATCTGCGAACCTCCGGTGAACCAGCAGTCGTCGTTTGCTAAAACCCTGCGCAGGTATGTCACTCATGGCCATGAACACACAACACACAACACACACACTGACACCCAACTATGTTTAACGAAAAAAGAACATAATATAATTAAAATGAATTTAAGCTAAACTTACCTTTCTACATTCATTTATGCTACCTGAGCCCTGTGGTATATTAGTTCGCCCGGGTTACGTTTTCTTTCCGTTCCACTTCGTTTTTCTGAGCACGTGCGAATTGATTCACTCTTTCGTTTTCGTCCGCTTCAGTTGGATTTCATTCAAAATCATAGCCATCGTTACAATTACTCTCCAACCGTTCAGAACTCCCCGAGAATTAAACTCATGCTAAATTAGCTTAGTCGGGCAACGTAACATCACACGACCAGTGGTCCCTCAATCGTTGGGGGTGGCGCATAAGCCGCTGTGTTTCTTAAAAAATTCGAAGAGGTCCTTTTGAAACGGTTATAAATTGGCCTAACTTACTATATATGAAAATGGTTGGATATGACAATTCAGAATTTTCATTTAAAAACGCCAAATTTATTATTCCACAGTGGTGATTATGCCTTTCTCCGATTGTTATTCGACTTAGAGTGATTAATTGCCTATTAATGCTTTTGAAGTGTTATTTTAAAGGGATGCTGCCGAAATAGTAGGATACACGCTAGCTTACACCTACTCAGTGACTGAGTAAAATCGCATTGCTCTATCTATCTATCCCACAGAAATTTTACTCAATTCCCGTCAAAACAGTTAGAGTGTAACCTTGTTTAACGTTGATAATCAATTTTAATATTCACCTCTTGCTAACATGAACATGTCCAGCATCTGTAGCACTTTTTCATAAACACTACTTTTTTGCTCCGACCGCGGTCATTGCTCTGGTTCTATTTTGTACTTTTTGTGCGAATCACCGCACAAAAGTAGAGCGCAAAAACCAACCGCAGACGGCGGTCGTAACGAAACCGTAAAATTTTACTGGTTTGGTAAAGATTTGGATTTTTTAATGTTTTTACGTTGATAATTAATAGTTCCAATAGGCTTAAAAAATTGCTGGAGAGTTGCCGATTCGATTGATAATAAAATCTCGAAAATCCATAGAAAGATAAAGGAGCTATTAGCGTTTGAAATCTATCCTAATTTCGTGACGGTCTCGAATTTGGAAATTTCCGTTTTACACCCTGTATCAGAGTCTTCCCCTTAGACGTAGTTTACGTCAAAAAATTAAGCATTAATGATAATCAATAGTATCAATAGAATTGGCAAATTGCTGAAGGGTTTCCGAATCGATTGATAAGCAAATGTCGAAAATCCATCGAAAGATAAAGACGCTGTTAGCGTTTGAAATCCTAATTTTTGTGACAGTCTCGAATTTGGAAATTTCCATTTTAAACCCTGTATCTGAGTCTTCCCCTTAGACGAAGTTTTGCGTGAAAAACGAACAGTGGGTAATGTCTGTGACATAACCGCTAAGTGGACGTAGGACTTGACTTGACCATGCCTTTACGATACATAATATGTCCAAATTTCTCACATCAACTATTTTGGATAAATAATCGGCGTTGCATACCATTCCTTGGCAAAATCTTGTCATCAAACCTACACAGAAATCAAATCTACCTCGAACAAGAATCATCAAAAACAATTCAGGAAGTATCTGTCCGGTCACGGAATATTAGCCTCGACAGTGGCAATCTTCCCACTATAGAACTGCCTGAAATAAGACACAAGTTGGCCCAGCAGGGGATGTAGGGCTTCCTAATCCGTGCGATAGCGACTGAAGGAGAACACTATTTTTAACTGTTAGAGCCTTGAAAAAGGGGCCCTCCTTAGCCGTGAGGTAAGATGCACGGTGACAAAGCAAGACCATGCTGAGGGTGGCTGGGTTCGATTCCCGGTGCCGGTCTAGGCAGTTTTCGGATTGGAAATTATCGCGACTTCCCTGGGCATAAAAGTATCATCGTGTTTAGCCTCATGATATACGAATGCAAAAATGGTAACTTGGCTTAGAATCCTCGCAGTTAACAACTGTGGAAGTGCTTAATGAACACTAAGCTGCGAGGCGGCTCTGTTCCAGTGTGGGGATGTAATTCCAATAAGAAGAAGAAGAAGAAGCCTTGAAAAAGGCTGTTTGCTTCGGCTAAGTCCAAAAAGTAAGAAAACGATCTTTTCAAATAACCGCGAATTTCAAGTGGTGGTATAAAAAGACTGAATGCTCTGCGAGCGAATTAACTTTTCTTTTATACCTTATTTTGAATCTTCTCTGCTTCCCAATTGGTGGGCCAATCAGCTAGTGTCTTGTATCCCGCTTCTTTGTCAGCCAAAGCGTCATCATCATCAACGCGTTCGAGAAGGGCTTCTTCTTTTTTACGCTTGTTGCTCGCTGCTGGCGGCTATTTCCTAACGGGACTTTTCGCTTGATACAGGCCAATAAGCCGGGCAAGCGAGCTTAGAATTGCAGTTCAGGTGAGAAGTACGTGTTCTTTTCTGAGACAACATTGTTAGTAGTAGATGGAAGGAAACACCCGGACATGGGATTTCGGGTGATAAGATTTAGAATTGGTAACATGGGACGATCATTCAGTCACGTTCGCTTTGTGTGCGGTCAGTAGCAAACAATGTTTATCTAAATATTTCTTGATCAATGCCAAAAAATCCAACATTTGATGAAAAATCGATTGATAGTTTATTAATGTTTTAGCTGTAATCGGTGTTTTCTTCATCCAAATAAGATTATGTGAGAGATTTGGACATCTTATGAATCTTTAAAGGCATGGTCAAGCGAAGTCCTTCGTCCACTTCGCGGTTAAATCAGAAAAATTATCCACTGTTAGTTTTGACGCTATTTATGAAAATCACGCATAAAATTTTCTCTCTAGAATATTGGATTTGGCACCCAAGTACAATTTCTATCCCGAAGGGTATTGAAAGCATTGATATTGATCTCTATTATTGGCTCTCTGAAGAACCGTTTGATTTTTGGACATACATGCTGCATCATGTGGCTTTTCTTCAGACTGTCTCGGCTCAGCACCGATGCCGGCCGGTCTCGGCTCGACTCTGCTCAGCATTGCTGCTTTGTCGGGTCTGTAGGGTGGACTGCTGATGTGCTGGCTAGGTTTCGGATGATGATGGTCGCTTCGATGGTGACGAGCCGAAAAAGCGGTCGGTGCAGACTTCATTCCTATTAAAAGTGCTGTTCAATCAATGATGCGGTTGCTTCGCTTGTCCCGGTCAGAATGAAAGGAAAAAATCGCGTTGCGCTATTTTATGGCTTCTCGGCAGACCCAGGTTGCTCATTAGCTGGTGTCTGCACCAATCAGGTAATGATGCAAGGTGGTAACCATTCCACGGTAACGGAATGATGCAAGAATTATGCGGTACCCATATTTATAGGTTCCCTTGATCTCAATGTTTTTCATTGAAAACAGTTTCATGCCTATTGAAACAAGTTTTTCGGGTCTTATCAAGCATGGACATGAAAGGCATACTTGAAATCTGTCGATTGAGGCTTACCGCAGAAATTCGTCCACTGAGGCGAACGCTATTTCAACACAGCGTAACGCGGTCGATTTGAATATTTTAAAATGACATCCGGTATAGTAAGAGAGACGTAAGTCCTACGTCAAAAATATTTGGTAGGCGTACTAGCGAACACCATCCATCATAACCGGTACCATATAGTTTTTCATGAAAAGTTCCTAATTTTGAGAAAACCCGCGTTAGATGTCTTTCGCCATATCAATTTCTGGAGGTTAACTCATGCCGGCTATTTGCGTATATACGATAACGCCTGGCTGTGAAAGTGGCGGGTAGAAAATCAGCCACTGTCAATAATTCATCTTGATCAGTGTTGTCATTGACAGTCTATCGTCACACCGCCGAGCCGCGCTTACTGTCCGGTAGGCTTCTCCTTTGTGCGGTGGCCTCGACAATGCCGGACCGAAAATGCCGATGATGCTGACGATTCTGCCTTGCTCTTGAGAAAGCTTAAGTTTGCGATTGCGTAGCTGAGACGATGGAGCAACACTTCAAAAGTTCTGGTGATGCGGTTGCTTTGCCTGTTCTTGTCAGATCTCAGGGTCAGATTGAGAGGAAAAAAATCTTGCTGCGCTTTTTTATGCCTTCCTGACCTAGCGAGAGCTCATTCGCTGACGTCTGCACCAATCACACCAACTGACTCGAGTTACCAACGTCCTCAGACGGAACAAGTTTGTCTCGAAACATCCCCCATGGCCTTACACGATGTCGAGTAGGCATTTGACAATGTATGGCATGATGGCCTGGTGTACAAACTACCACGCTACAATCTTCCCAGCTACCTGGTGAAAATTATCAACAATTATCTGTCGGCAAGGACATTCCGGGTCTCAATCAGCGGAGCGATTACTAATGCGCACAACATCGTCGCAGGCGTTCTCAGGGCAGTATCCTCGGGCCCTGCTTTCGAATCTGTTCTCCTCCGCGATGCCCGAACCACCGGAAGGCGGCACTCTGTCTCTGTTCGCAGATGACACATCCATCGTCTACCACGGTAGAGTGATCAGAGCGCTAGTGGCAAGACTCCAACGAAGCCTGGATGCCCAGACAGAGTACCTCACTAGTTAGAAGATCTGTATCAACGCGGCGAAGACCCAGGTCATCATTTTCCTCCACTCTAAATCCCCTTAAACTTGTTCCGCCTGGGGACTGTAAAATCATCCTCAATGGCACGACTGTGGAATGGGCCAATGAGGCCGACTACCTTGGCTTGATCCTCGACAGCAAGATTATTTTCAGGCAACAGGTTGACAAAACGGTGACAAAGTGTAACGTCTTGTTGAAACTACTGTACCCTTTGATCAACCGCCGGTCGTCATTGTCCCTGAAAAATAAGCTTGCTGTCTACAAGCAAATCATCCTCCCTGTGATCGAATATGGCATGCCGGTCTGGGAGAGCTGCGCTAAAACCCACCACCTCAAACTTCAACGGGTCCAAAACAAATTCCTGAGGATGATCCTCAACACCCCTCCCAGGACAAGAACATCCGAGGTCCATCGTCTGGCCGGAATAAAACCTTACATGAACGCTTTGGTGAGTGTAAAGAAAAGTTTAGGGTCCGTTGCTTGCATTCGGATCAGGCTCCAATTAGGGCGCTAGTTCCAATCTAGGTTATCAAATTTTTTATTGTAAATATTAGTGTACATAGTAGTTAGGTTATCAAATTTTAAAAAACACAGCGCCTCCTGAAGGCCGTCATGATATATCATATTAACACTTAAATAACAATATAAACATGAAAATTTAAAATTGAAGTTGGAGGGCCAAGCCGGCCGAGCACTGTACATGTAAAAAATAATTGTAGAACAGAAAATGATGAAATAAAGAAGAATTTTACTACTACTACTACCGCGCGCGTGGCATTTCATTTGAAATATCGCGGAGAGCGGTCCCAGCATCGGTAGAGATGTCGCAAATTAATCGATTACTTCGATTAATCGATTATTTGTTGTGATAATCGATTAATTTTGAAATCGATTACTTCTCAACGATTAATCGATTCAATAATCGACAAGAATCGAGAGTAATCGATTAATCGGGATTTTACGACAACTATTAGAATTGGATTACTTCAATTAATCGATTCATCGTTATGATAATCGATTAATTTTGATTCGATTACTACTTAACGATGAGTCGATTCAATAATCGTCAAGAATCGAGAGTAATCGATTAGTTACTAATCGATTAATCGAGATTTTACGACATCTCTAAGCTTCGGCGGAGTTGCTGAGCAAATTTTATTCCAAATACATATGGGATATTGGAAATATCGGTTCTTTTCAGGGCTTCCATTCTGTACAAAGGAAGATTGAGGCGAGGTGAATTTTTTTCAAAGTGCAAATTATCCGCTTGGAGACGCCATAAAGCTGCCTGGCGTCCGTAGCAGAATCACGAGCGCGCGTCGGAGGGAGATGCTACAAATATGTATTCGCATGGATCAGAGTCTATTATATATAGAGTTACGCAAAGAGTGAAGCCAAATCTACCTATTGAACTGTCAAACCGTCTACCTATCGAGCAAAGTAAACAAACGCTTGTTGGTAAGGTGGAAGTATTGTTATCGCCTAATGATTATTATGGCGAATTAAAACGCATGAATTGAAATGTATTAGATTTGTTCTAGAAACTGCTTCAAAAAACGAACAGTGGGTAATGTCTGTGACATAACCGCTAAGTGGACGTAGGACTTGACTTGACCATGCCTTTACGATACATAATATGTCCAAATTTCTCACATCAACTATTTTGGATAAATAATCGGCGTTGCATACCATTCCTTGGCAAAATCTTGTCATCAAACCTACACAGAAATCAAATCTACCTCGAACAAGAATCATCAAAAACAATTCAGGAAGTATCTGTCCGGTCACGGAATATTAGCCTCGACAGTGGCAATCTTCCCACTATAGAACTGCCTGAAATAAGACACAAGTTGGCCCAGCAGGGGATGTAGGGCTTCTTAATCCGTGCGATAGCGACTGAAGGAGAACACTATTTTTAACTGTTAGAGCCTTGAAAAAGGGGCCCTCCTTAGCCGTGAGGTAAGACGCACGGCGACAAAACAAGACCATGCTGAGGGTGGCTGGGTTCGATTCCCGGTGCCGGTCTAGGCAGTTTTCGGAGTGGAAACCATCTCGACTTCCCTGGGCACAAAAGTATCATCGTGGTTAGCCTCATGATATACGAATGCAAAATGGTAACCTGGCATAGAATCCGCGCAGTTAAGAACTGTGGAAGTGCTAAAAGAACACTAATTTGCAAGTCTACTCTGTTCCAGTGTGGGGATGTAATTCCAATAAGAAGAAGAAGAAGAAGCCTTGAAAAAGGCTGTTTGCTTCGGCTAAGTCCAAAAAGTAAGAAAACGATCTTTTCAAATAACCGCGAATTTCAAGTGGTGGTATAAAAAGACTGAATGCTCTGCGAGCGAATTAACTTTTCTTTTATACCTTATTTTGAATCTTCTCTGCTTCCCAATTGGTGGGCCAATCAGCTAGTGTCTTGTATCCCGCTTCTTTGTCAGCCAAAGCGTCATCATCATCAACGCGTTCGAGAAGGGCTTCTTCTTTTTTACGCTTGTTGCTCGCTGCTGGCGTCTATTTCCTAACGGGACTTTTCGCTTGATACAGGCCAATAAGCCGGGCAAGCGAGCTTAGAATTGCAGTTCAGGTGAGAAGTACGTGTTCTTTTCTGAGACAAGATTGTTAGTAGTAGATGGAAGAAAACACCCGGACATGGGATTTCGGGTTATAAGATTTAAAATTGGTAACATGGGACGATCATTCAGTCACGTTCGCTTTGTTTGCGGTCAGTATCAAATGTTTATCTAAATATTTCTTGATCAATGCCAAAAAATCCAACATTTGATGAAACATCGATTGATAGTTTATTAATATTTGAGCTGTTATAGGTTCAGTTCAATCAAATTTAATTGCTTATTTCCGGGGATTAAATCACTTGACTTGGACGTTAATTTACAATGTTATGAAACCCATATGTGAATATGTACGTTATGTGGAATATATTGATTTGGAAAATGTATTGGAGGTAACCACTTTCCTTTCGATGGGACTCGAACCCATGACCCTACAATACGCTAGACTCTTGAGCGGTTCAACTGGGAGTTTATGATTATTTAAAACATTATGAATCGATGTCTGAAGGAATACCAAACGCTTAACCGCTGCTGCCATCGGCCAAGAAAACTTGATCAGTAGTGTTGTCGTCGACACTCTATCGTCACACACCGCCGTGCCGTGCTTACTGTTGGCTTCTCGACAATGCCGGGCTGAAAATGCCGATGATGCTGACCTAAGAATGCTGACGGTTCTGCCTTGGTATTAAAAAGGCTTCGGTTTGCGAATGCGTGGCTGAGACGATGATGCAATCGTTCAAAAATTCCGACGATGCGATGCTGTTATTGCTTTGCTTTTTTCGGTCAGATTGAGAGGAAAAATTCGCGCTGCGCTATTTTATGCCTTCTTAGCAGACCTAGCGTGAGCTCATTCGTTGACGTCTGCACCAATCAGAACGTGGTAATGGAATGGTGCAAGAATGATGCGGTACCCATAATTTATAGGTTTTCGTGAATTCAATGCTATGCTTTGAAAACAGTTTTAGGCCTATTGAAACAAGTTTTCGGATATTATCAAGCATTAATATGAAAGGCATACTTGAAAGCTGTCGATTGAGGGGTTAACTGCAGAAATCTGTTCACTAGGGTAAAAGCTATTAACGTTTGAAATCTTTCAACACAGCGTAACGCGGCCGATTTAGAAATTTTGAATTGACACCCGGTATAGTAAAGAGAGACGTAAGTCCTACGTCAAAAAATCGCGATGGTTTTTTTGGTTTTAGTTTGAGTTTCGAAAAATCTTGATGGATTTACCTATGGATTTCCTGGAGATATCCTCGGAAAAAAAAATCCTAGAAGAATATCTGAAACAAATCTAGGAGAAATTTGAAAATAAGAAGTTTTTTTTAATGAATTTTCAGAGGAAAATATTTATGAATGTCAAAAAAAAATTCAAATAAAGTTTTGAAATAATTTCGAACCAAAATACGGAAAAATTCTAGTAGAATTTCAGGGGGTGTTCTTGGAGTAATTCTTTCGTTTCCTGAAGAACAAACCAGCATTTTCAGAAAAAGTATCTTTATGTATGGCCGAGAATGTGTTGAATAGTGGCCATGTTGCCAAAAATTATCCCACGTCGCACTTTTTGGCCAGAGATCCACGCTAGTTCAACTAGTTCAGTAGATCAACATCCAATGATTTAGATTTAAATGCTTTATCGACAGACACCACCTCAATTCATCAAGCTGATACCGATCAAGTATATAAAAGTCGACCCTCCAGGCCTCCTACTAAAAAAATCGTTTTTGGAGTTTATAGCCTTTTCGTTACATATTGTTGTACGAGAAAGGCATAAACGATTCTACATACAAGAAAATTAATATAACTTAGAAAGTTAGAAATCAGTTTTTTTGTTATCTTTATACTAATCTTAGTGTAATGTACTTATGTATAAAATTACGAATCATAATGAAGATTCCTCCAAATCGACGCGATGTGTTTGTTGCTATAGCTAACAGTTTCTTGCTTTGGTAAGGAAGCGTCAATAGAGCCAATAGAATCACAACGACGGTGACAGTTAAGGACAACCTTAAAGCTTTTCATTTACATAAAATCTATAGGTGGAATCCATAAAATACGTCACGTAAAAATGTTGTGATCCATCCCCAATCGTCACTTTTTGTAGTTACATGCATAATTATGCATGATGTGTAACATATCCTTAAAACGTTACGAATATCACGTAATTTATGGATGTTCCGAAGCATTAATAACAATATTTCTTAAAAACAATAGTCTCACATTTGCAAGGACGATAATTTTGCTCAATGCTACATGTAGGCACCATTTCAAGAAAAATCTTAGTCATGCTGGTCCGTTGTGTACTATAACAAATGTAAATTTGCTTAGAATACAGAGCCTTCTATCAAAATTCTGGCTTCCGAGCGGTTTTATAGACATTACACCACTCATTAAATAAATAGAAAGGCAAAAAAAAAATTTTGTTCGCTATTTTTTGCTTCGATAGTACGTACGCTTCGGAGGAGGAGGATCAAATTGAAATAATTGTATTTGGTGTACTAAACCAAGTTTGTTTTTCAAATTCTTTCGTGAAAAACATTCAACAACAATGATATTTTGTAATCCTCCAGATTTTTCAATTTTGACTGGTACCTAAAAATTGAAAAAATAAATGATTTTATAATGCGCGAAGTTAGGGCGCGCGCGAAATTAGGGCGCATCACGGTACAATTAACGTTTCCGTATGAATGAAAATTCGGATTATAATGATAATACATACATACTTCAATTTTAAATATGTTTAATTAGCTAATTAATTAACAATAAATATGTATCTCATTCGTCTAATTTGAGTGAAAATCCCAAAGAATCTGCCCAGGACATTTTCTTCATCGTTACTCTTCCTGTAGCATCTATAGTCAGTTTATTGTCTGAACCTTTCTTACCAAAACTTACCTGACCCGTTTCGTTCGAATGGGCGGATAGGTCTTCGGAAATTCAGGATCAACCTCAAGTTGATCACATTTTATGTGCACATCAGTACTCTGCAGCACCGTATCGCTGATAGCCAGATCCACGATCGTAGCTGACCGGGCTGTCACAAAACACTCACCAACGGTTTCCGATAGCTGCAGCGTTATCTCTCGACTTGCAACGTTTGCATTTAGTGTTCCATAAAAACCATCTGTAATAATTAACAATGATGAATAAAAGCAATAATGCTTCTAATCGCATAAGAGTCCTATGTCAGCTATCTACAACTTGCTGTTAATTTTTTCAAACTTTCAAACTTATTTGCCCTGGGCCCAATGTACTAGCCACATAAGATACATATCCAAGCAATTGGCGGGCATAGAAAAGCTTTCAAATAATAACTGAGAAATGTGGAATCCTTAATATGGCCTAATTTTTTAGCCTACCCAGATAACGAAGTTTTTCATGTGATGTCAGGCTTTATTACAGTTTATTATCATAAATGGCGTAATCTGATTATGCAATTTGGCTTGTTTCTGAAAGAAAATGAAAATCGTTCAATATTGACATTGTGCGAATCACGGCAAAAAAGGGATTGTAAGTTATTCTTCCAAGGGCGTCAAAACATGTTTAACAATTGAGGCGCTATCGGTTTTAATTAAAAATCAGAAGGGTTATATACAAGATACGACCGCCCGACATAAACTACGTAAAGCAGATCATAAGATAATAATTTATTTGCTTAGAGCTTAGAGTGATTAAAATTTTGTTTTTTTCGCTCCCCTATAGTGAACGATAACATTTGCTGTTTTGATGAACCTCCTAAATTTTCATTTGAGTTGGTTGTAATTTAACTGAGTACGATCAGTTTGAAGTTTGTATGGAAATCGCCCCGTATGTGAAAGATCGTTTTGTGAGGCGGCTCATTAACTATTTAGTGGGAGATCTCCCAGCGCACGACACCTCCCAATACCTGACACTTCTTTAAACGATACTTGCAGAGCTCCCTCCTTCAACTTATTAAGTACAAAAGGAAGCTATTGAAAAGGCTTTTTGGTAAGCTTTGTACAAAATTTGAAATTGAATAAAAATGCTTAAAATTTTGATGTTTCGCGTTATTTTAGGGAAGATCCATTAATTACGTAACGCAAAAACTGGCCATTTTCATACTTTTTGTATGCAGCAGCTAATTTTTTTGAATGGATTGTCACATTTTGGGCAACCCCCTCCCCCCTCTAAGCGTTACGTAGCTTATGGATGTTCCCTTAAATGGTTTTAACCAACAATATTAAAATCAATCTAATGCATTCTGATTATGTGAAGGAAGATGGTCCATATTAGCCATATTTTAAATAATGATGATGATTTGGTACATCTACCATGTAATTGTAGTGTTCAGACATTGAGATTTTTCATAGCCATTTTTTACAACTGTTTTGTTACACTTACTTCAATTCAATTGTTTCTTCTTGCTGGGAAAGCCACAGAAATTAAAATTGAAAGAACACATTCAAAAGGTGAGAATTTGGATTTGAATTTGGTCTACTAACAATTTTTAAAATTTACAGCTTGAAGCACGTAAAAATATGATTATTCTGAATGATGTCTTTACTCATGTAACAGGAACATAGTCACATTTGAACAATATTTGCACATTTGATACTATAGTGTCCGGTACTAGGAGATATTTTTTCTAAACCGTGAAATTATTCTCCAAAATTCATCGACGTAAAACGTGTTCAAAAGGATCAAATATAGCTTGTATGAATCATCAATGGTTATATTTTATGTATAAGGTATAATAGGAAACATAATCCGGATAGTTAGAGTTTTTTTGTCAAATGGCTTATGTGTCCGGCACTGGAGGATCTCCCCCTAAATATAATCAGCCCGAAGACATCGAAGAATATTTCCTAATCTGCTAGACGGTTGTTGTTGAGAACCGATCGATTTCGTAAGAAAAGATATAACACACTCAGTTCAGCTCGGCATTTTTTTATTCTTTTGCCGAGATCCGCACAGCCGACCACTCGGTTCCTGACTTTTTGCTGATAACTCAGCTGAAAAAGTCATTTGTTTACTGCGGCACTCGAAGAAGCCGCCGTAATCATACGTCCATTCAGCTGATATTCCAGCAAACGAACTTAAACCGAGAATCGCACAGCCGAGATCGGTGAAAAAAATTAAGTGTGAATGAAAACAGAAATGCTCATTATTGATATGTTATTCTTTTACGTGCTCAATTCAATTTCCACGATTTAGTATTTACTTAATAATTTTTGTTGCAAGCAGCAAATTGTTTCGCTACAAAAACGATATATTCACTCGCTAAATTTTCTGTGTTGCCAACGTACTCATATATTTTTATATATTAATGAGCAACATTGCAAAACGGTTTTCCATTCATAGTAATTCTCATACTTCAAATCGCGTGTGCTAAGTAAAATTACAACCAAATCTGCTAAAAATTAGGAAAGTTCTATAAAGACAACTGATGCCACCGTTTATGCATAGGGGAGCGAAAAATTCAAAATTTGAACTAATCTTATGAGCATGATTGACTGCCACGGTTGTTACTCTGTTTCTGCCAGGCCAGATGTAATTACAAAGATAACCAACAGATGATATTTGAGAATAATATAACCTTCAATGTGTACACACGGTGACCCAAATTTAAGTAATACCGGCGCCGCCCGTGTCCGAATGCGAACCAATTAATGAATGGGTAGGAATATGTTGACGTGATACTTGCATTAATAGAAGCCGACGAGTTATCTGCACTTCCACGAGTAACCATCGTTGGATATATGGGGTCGGGAGGTAGCGAGGTTCGTTTTGGTAAAGTGTGTGTAGTTTTTTCGCAAATCATGATCGATTGCACACCAATTCATTTATGTTTCGAACAAATTTAGCGTAATTCAATATATGAAAATGGATGGATATGACAATTTAAAATTTTCATTTAAAAACCCCAAATTTATTATTCCGCAGTGGTGATGATGCCTTTACTTTCTCCGACTGTTGTGTGACTTTTGAAGTGTTATTTTAAGGGGTGCTGCCTAAATAGTAAAATAATCTTGCTTATAGTTTATAATCAATTTTAATGATCACCTCTTGCTTACATCAACATGTCCAGCATCTGTAGTACTTTTTCATAAACACTAGGGTAAAATGCCCAATAGTGGACCCTAACCAATAGTGGACCCTCCAGCCATTTTGCATTATTACAGCACAATGTCAACATTTTCCTATGAAATTCCATCAGGAGAACCTACCTTACAGTCCTATGATTTGATTACATGCATTGGAAATGCTATGGAAAGTAAAATTAGATGATTTTTACAATTCTATAAAAATAAACACGAGAGTGTCCATTATAGGAATATTTTGGAGGGTCCATAATAGGAAGAAGAACGTCCTGAAACGGGACATGAAAATCAAATGAAGTGTCGACTATAGGGAAGCAATTTCCTATTATGGAACCCCAAGGGGGTCTACTATATGGCAAATTCAGTCAGAATTTAAAATGTTATTTTTAACAAATAACGTCGCGTATTTGAGTGTTTTATGTATGTATCGAGAAGAGGAGATGCAGAGCTTATTGTTCGATATCAAGAAGAATTAATATGTTGAAAATTTCTACTCCTTATGACAGGAAAAGCAAAATTCCGCTACTAGGGGTCCACTATTGGGCATTTTACCCTACTTTTTGCTCCGACCGCGGTCATTACTCTGGTTCTATTGTTATACTTTTGTGCGAATCACCGCACAAAAGTAGAGCACAAGAACCAACGGCACCAGACGGCGATCGTAACGAAACTCTGAAAGTTTACTGGGTTGGTAAAGAATTAGAATTTTCAATGTTTTTACATGGATAATCAATAGTTCCAATGGGCTTTAAAAATTGCTGGAGAGTTTCCGATTGGATTGATAATAAAATCTCGAAAATCCATTGAAAGATAAAGGAGTTATTAACGTTTGAAATCTTACATGATTTCGTGACGGTCTCGAATTTGGAAATTTTCATTTGTCACCCTGTATCCGAGTCTTCCCCTTAGACGTAGTTTACGTCAAAAATTGAAAAAATACTTATCTAATAGATGAAATATATAGAATCTTATATTCGAATTGTAAATTATGAATGAAAGTCTACCGTGCCATCCCAAGTAACCAAAAGTTCCTTTAAAAGTACGAAAAATCATAAGGGTTGTGTACAAGACACGACCGCCCGACGTAAACTACGTAAAACAGTTTGGTGAAATGAAGAATCTAGTGCCAGTGCAGTGCAAGAATACATGTTTGCAGCAGCTCTCTACAATACGCGCTCGTTGTTCTGCTACGAACGGCAACGTAATTCTGCTACGACGTCGTACTTTGAACAAATTCGTCTCGCCTCAATCTCCCTATGTTTAAAATGGTGTCCACGAGAAGAATCGATTAATTCCCAATAATGCATATTTCGAATCACTAACGACCACACGACCCACGCCATAGGCTGGAATAACAAAAGCAAATAAGAATCTTGAAAGAATTAAACTTGACTGCCACTGAAGCCATCCATGCGAATACATATTTGTAGCATCTCCCTCCGACGCGCGCTCGTGATTCTGCTACGGACGCCAGGCAACTTTATGGCGTCTCAAAGCGGATAATTTGCACTTTGAAAAAAGTTCGCCTCGCCTCAATCTTCCTTTGTATAGAATGGAAGCCCTGAAAAGAACCGATTTTTCCAATATCCCATATGTATTTGGAATAAAATTTGCTCAGCAACTCCGCCGATGCTTAGAGATGTCGTAAAATCTCGATTAATCGATTAGTAACTAATCGATTACTCTCGATTCTGAACGATTATTGAATTGATTCATCGTTGAGTAGTAATCGAAGCAAAATTAATCAATTATCATAACGATGAATCGATTAATTGAAGTAATCGAAATCTAATAGTTGTCGTAAAATCCAGATTAATCAATTACTCTCGATTCTTGTCGATTACTGAATCGATTAATCGTTGGGAAGTAATCGATTTAAAAATTTATCGATTATCACAACAAATAATCGATTAATTTGCGACTAGAGATGTCCGATTATCGATCGATTAATCGATTAATCGATTAGTTGCTAAAAAAATCGAGCGATATTGAATCGATTAAACGGTGTTTAATAATCTACATAATCGATTATTTGCCCTCGATTATTGAAACGATTATCAAAAAAAAAATTGTTTTCTTCCCGTGTGGAAATTTCGAATTCAATCAAATATTGCCCAATCGCTGGGATTTTACGATTTCAGAAAGAAGATGGGAAAGTAAACGAACTGGGTGACGACACGGGATGAGTGCACCGTCAACGTACCAATATATGAGAGCATTGTTTACTTTTTTTTACCCGCGTTCAGTTAGGGCTTGACTTCTCATGAGGGTCAATTCAGTTTCAGTTCAGTGCAGAGTGCATGAGCAGTCACTTTCTGTAATTTTAGTTTGCAGATCTAGTGTTTCCATCGATCGTTGTTTCTATTTGGATCTGCATACTGCATGCACTGCTGCTGCTGCAGACGGAGAAATGGGAAGACCCAGAAATGGGTGTTTTTTCACCCATCTTGGAGATAACTGGACTAACCCATAAGGTGAGTAAAGAGCCTTTACCCTGAGACGAGACCTGCAAAGACGCTGCTTCTTTTCTCTTGTTTTGACACTTGTTCTTCTTTTCATCACAGTTGACCATCGAGCTTCAACTTTGTTTACTTGACTATTCCACCTAAGCCCCAAGTGGACCCTTCTGAGCACAATAAAAGTGTATCCAATTAACGAATTAGTAAATTCATTTTCATAAGGATTTTTATACCGGGAACAAAACACAGGTTTATTACTGATTATTAACAAGCTAAACGGATGGTTTGGAATACTAGTTAAAGTAAAAAGTCTTCGTAAAACAAAAATAATGCGGAATATTTTATTTGGGATACCAATACTTTCACTCAAAAGGTGCTGGCTGCACCTGACAGTTCAGTGACAGCAGTTGACTGGCAGCAGCTGAAGTTACATTTTTTCCTCTTTGCAAGTCCCGTCCCAGCCTTTACCCATAAGTGGGTAGGAGGTTTGTACGTCAAAAGTGATGTTTACTTTTTACCCACTTTCTCCAAAGCAAAATCGATCCATATGGGTGAAAAATACCCATTTGGCCAAATGATTTAGCGGTTCTGAGGTTCTGAGGTGTACCAAATATTGAATCGATATATTTAAATTTCATAACACAAAACGTAATTTATTTATCATTTCATAATAGTAAAATATACATATTTAAGTTCTAAATTAGCTAATGGAAAACATCTCTTTACTAAAACCGCTGACTCTTCAAGCCCTTCTGGACTGGATGCTGGTAATTCAGTTTGATGTCTTTTGATATCCAGTTGCATTCCGTCATCATTCTTGTTTCCTGATGGGTTGTGATGCCGTTGAAAAAACTGGTCCGGAATGGTATAATCTACGGAAAGTTTAAATTTAATTTTATCTATATAGTAATATTTGGTATCAGACTACATATTTGGATGAGATTCAAAAACACTTGCCTTCAAGCTTGTCGACAACGGCAGATTCAGGCGAACAATTAGTTGGAAATAAGCACTAACTTAAACGCTTTATTTGAAATTAATTGGTTAATTAATTACCTCGTTAATTACGTATTTATTCTATTTAATTATTCTTAACTCTGACTGCATAAGTTTTAAAAAAACGGCTAAGTATTTTTTCAACCGTAAACGAGTGAATAACACCCATATGCTGCTCAAAACAGCGCTGTCTCAAGGTGGGTATTTTCCACCCATTTAGCAAATTTCAAAATCCCTCACTTTTTTGACAGCTTCATATAGCTTCTAAATGTGGGTGATTTTAAACCATAAAATGTCCCGCATAATCTTGAACCATAATTGGACCATTTCACAGATAGGTCATAACAGTAAATTATATTAAACTCACTATTCTGTTTGTTGTTCATATGTATGATAAACTAACATCACCATATACCGTTTTCACAATATGTCATGCTGTTATTGGCAATTGTACCATATGAGTAATAGGCGGTTAAGTATAATTAACATACAAAACAGGAAATTTTTCAATACATTTTTTTCGCTACACAGTATGTGTTACTGTTCAGGTATAATATGTTTTTTCGGACAAAAACAGTATGGTATGCAGTTTAAAAACAGTAGAACGATATGAACCAAAAACCACGCACCGTATCCCGTATCTTCACTAGTTGAACGAGCATAATTGGTTATTTTCTAGCTTCATAAATAACAAACACAACAGTTATATTTCATTTCTGTTTATTGATAAGAGCCACTTTGAAATATTGCCGAATGTTTGCATTAGATAATACACATATTTCACTTTTACACAAAAATCGAAAAACTTCACTTTATTTTCTCGGTACAGAAGCTCATAACGGGTGTTGAATATAGGGAGAAGCCGCATCGGTAACTGCAAAAATGCAAAAGAAAAACTACTTAAATAAAAGCTACCTACCTTTATAAAAGCTTAAAAACTTAAAGCATTGAATAATGCTCGTAGTACATACCAATAATCAGCCATTAAACAATTCCTTGGTTTGAAAATCTGAGCTGCCGATATGTGCGGAGAAACTGAAAATAGATATTAAATACATATATGTATTTTGATTATTTCAATTCAATTCAATTTGATATGAATAAATTTTATGACTAACCTTTGTTTTTAATGCAGAACTATTATATTTTTAACACAAATCACAATCAAAACTAACTAATCCAACCATCAGTAAATATATCTCGCTTAATCTTTTCAAAGGACCTAAGTAACATTTTTTTCATGATTTAATTTGAATAGCGCAAACAACAGAAAAACATGAAAGCTTTTGATTGCAGTACTCAAATTAATTCATGAAAAAAATGTTACTTAGGACCTTTTGAAAAGTTAAGCGAGATATCAGGCCTCAGAAATCAAACACACGGAAAACTTTTTTATTTTCGTTTTATAAAAAATAAACACACACTCATCACAGAACTCCAACGATTATTGCATTTTTATCATTGGGAGATATTAATTTTCACGGCAGTGTGAAGTAGCAAGCTAGACTTGAACAATACATGATTATTTCAAAGCTATATTCCATATTGTTACAATATTAATTGTAAGTCATTTACAGTTATCTATCGTTTCCTTTGTCATGATGGACCATAAGAAATTGTAAAGATGCAATATGCTTTAAAATTATTGCATATGATATTGAAGATTAACAATTATGTATAATACTGTTTTCGGGTAAACATATAATAACATTGTAAACCAATGGTAATGTAAATCGTAACAATATCGTTTATTTCATGTGAATAGTGACAACAACACAGCAAACCGTTTTTAATTATGCAGGTGTATTTACCAATCTCCGTGAAGAGCAGTTTAACTTTGTTCGTGAAACGTGTTGTTTTGTCCGGCTCGGATCGAGACTCGCCAGTTAAACCAGTTAAACGTGCAAAAATAAGGCATCATTTTGGTATATAATATCTCATGATATTCGTAGAATATGGTTTTATCTTTTAGGCAAAGTAATTCATTACACCCAGCTCAGTATATTGAAGATTTTCTCTCCTGTTTTTCATAATAAGCAATACAAATTGTTTATCGAGGATTTAAACAAAGATAACGTCTGTTCCCTGTTATTGTGTGTCTTTTTTCTCCGATTGCCTGTAACTAAATTCAATAGGGTAATTCGCCAAATGTTGAACGGCTAATTTCTTCGCCTATTGTTGAACGCACGTGCATTTCTTATGGGAGTTCAACAATAGGCGACAAAATTAGCCGTTCAACATTTGGCGGTTTCCCCTATTCGTTTTTTGACGTAAACTACGTCTAAGGGGAAGACTCAGATACAGGGTGTAAAACCGAAATTTCCAAATTCGAGACCGTCACGAAATTAGGATAGATTTCAAACGCTAATAGCGTCTCTATCTTTCGATGGATTTTCGACATTTGCTTATCAATCGATTCAGAAACTCTCCAGCAATTTGCCAATTATATTGATACTATTGATTATAAACGTTAAACTATTGAAAATGTTGTTTCTTTCCAAACCGGGTGAAAAATTCAATTCCGTTCATAAATCCCCAACACGGACATCAGATTGCAGTAAGGTACGGGCCTTTTGATCCACTGCTTCGTTTTCCCTGTGTATAAAAAGCCCCATGTTTCGCGTGCGCGCGTCAAGATCATTCCAGTTCGAGACAGCAACACGTACGGACGTGTTTTTTGCTCGCGCATTTTTTCGAAGTGTTTTTTCTCGTTCGTTCGCTGTTTACGTTTTCGCTTGTCGCGTTGGCGTTATTTTCTCCCGGACCCGTCATGGGAGACTCGGTGGCCGATTCGGTCGCTGGAAAAGTGCCTAAGCGCACTGCTCTTGGAGGCGCGGGTAACCCCTCCAAGCAGCTTTTGCAGAGCAACGTGTTCTCGCCGTTGCCGCTTGATGACGCCGGCAATCCGCCGAAAAAGAGGAAGAAGCAGCAATCGCAGCTGTGCAACCGGAGCTGAAGGAGAAGTGCCCGCCCGTGTTTGTGAAGGGCGATCCGCCGGATTTACGCCAGAAATTCGCCAGCTGATCGCTAAGGGGCTGAAATGTACTTTTCGGCTCTGCAGCGAGGGCGTGAAAGTGATGCCGGCCAACCGGGACCATCATCAATCCGTCGTGGAGTGCCTCGAGGTCCACAAGTATGAGTACTACACTCATGACCACCCCGGCACGAAGCCGCTCAAGGCTTTGCTGCGAGGACTTCACGACATGAAGGAGGAAGAGCTCAAGCAGAGCTTGAAAGTTGCGGACTGAAGCCAGTAGCCGTCCACAAGATCGCTCGTCACGACAAGGCGAGGAAATATCGCGACCAGCTTTACCTGATCCATCTGGAGCACGGCTCCACTACCTGGAAGGACCTGAAGCTGGTTGGCGTTATAAATTACACCGTCGTTGACTGGGAGCGATATCGGCCAGTGCACCGCGATGTCACGCAATGCACCAACTGCTTCAATTTCCGGGCACGGCACCAGGAACTGCCGCATGAAGCCGCGCTGCAACAAGTGTGGCGAACCCCATCCGACTGACGAGTGCGACAAAATGGAGGTGGCCGATCCCAAGTGCGCCAACTGTGGCGACAAACATCGGGCCACCACAAAGGGCTGCCCAAAGCGAGCCGAGTTCCTGGAAATCCGGAAGAAGGCTTCCACCAGGACCATGCCGAAGAAGAACCGTGTTCCTGTAATCAACGAGGTGAACTATCCAGCCATCCCTGCTCCCCGTCGTGTGATTCCAATACTCCCACCGCTACAGCCGCACAAGCGACTGGCAGCGGCAGCTGCATCGGTCCAAGCTCCAACATCGTCGGCACCATCCACCAGCGAATGGCCCCCGCTCCCTCCTCCTGGGTTTCGTCGGCAGTCGGAGAACGAAGCCGTCCCACCGGAGGAATCTGCCCCGCTGTACACTCCGGAGCAACTGATGCCGATCTTCGCGCAGCTCGCCACTCGACTGCGCGGCTGCAAAACCCGATTCGACCAGGTATTCACACTTGGCATGTTCATCATTGAAAATGGCTGCTAGGGTGGGCCTGGTCAACTGGAACGCTTGCTCGCTAAAGAGCAAAACAATCGAGCTGAAGGATTACCTTGAGGAGAAGGAAATAGACGTGACGTTCATCACCGAAACGCACCTAAAACCGGAGGTGAACGTCAACATCCCGGACTTCCGCATCGTGCGACTGGACCGGCCGACCAGGGAGGTGGTGTGGCCATCGCTCTTCGCTACAACATCAACTGTCGTCTGCTTCCAAGCTTCCAGCTCAGTGTCATCGAGGCCATCGGTGTCGAAATCACCACTTCGGTCGGCTTTGATCGCGCTCATCGCGGCGTACTGTCCAACGCAAGCCAAAGCCGGCGATGGATCATCGGCTGCCCTTCGGAGGGACATCGTCAAGCTGACGCGGAGGCAAAGGCCAGTATATCATTGCCGGCGACTTGAATGCCAAGCATCAAGCCTGGGGCAACAGTCGCGGCAATCGAAACGGCAACGATCTAGAGCAACGATATGGAGGTAGGTCACTACACGATCTTGAGCCCGGATTCCCCCCCCCCCCTCCGGAGTCGGTCCGGTGTCCACGCAACCCTCGACCTCTACATAACAAACCTGAGTGACCACGTCTCGCAGCCGGTTGTATACCAGGAGCTCAGTTCGGATCACTATCCGGTGGTGGCGGAACTGGGCTCCTCGGTCAATCGTCACCAGCAGTTACGGCGGAACTATCACCGAGTGAATTGGCAGCGGTTCAAGCAGTGCGTCGATAACACCGTCGATTACGAGGTGCGTCCGGAGACGCCGGAAAGTATCGACCGCCAACTGTGCGCCATCGAAGAGGCAATCTCGGTGGCCAGAGAGCAGCATGTCCCGACGGCTCGGCAGGTAAGCAACTCCTTAAACATTGATACACTCACCAAAGATTTGATTCGATTGCGGAATGTCACTCGCAGGCAGTTTCAGCGTACTGGGCTGCCTGAGATTAAGGCACGCTGCAATCGAATCTCAAAATATCAAGGCCAGAATGGTGGACCTCAAAAATAACGACTTCTCGAATAAGATCCGCACTCTCCCAGATTTTGCTAAGCCGTTCTGGAAAATGGCCAAAATTCTAAAATCCAAGCCTCGGCCCATTCCACCTTTGATCCCGCTAGACAATAATGGCTCTAAGGATCAGCTTGATAACTCCTGCAGAAGGTCGCTGAAATAGGTCGTCACTTCGTCAGTTCACACAATCTTGGGCAGAACATCGTCAGTCCACACGAAGCAGCCGTCAACGAGCATGCTAACAACATCCATTTGATTCCCAACGACTTCTCGTAGGAGTTGGAGATCTCAGCTGACGAATTGACGGCCTATATCAAATCGTCGAAGAACATGAAGGCCCCAGGCTTCGATAGCATCCTGAATCTCGAGCTCAAACACATGAGTGCGCCGTTCTTTGAGCACCTCTCGCTGATCTTTCAATCAGTGTCTCCGGCTCAGCTACTTCCCCATCGTCCTGGAAGTCAGCGAAAGTCATCCCCATCCGGAAGCCTGGGAAGGATCCTTCCTCCCCCAAAAGGTATCGACCCAGCAGCCTTCTCTCAGGGGTATCCAAGCTATTCGAACAAGGTATTCATCATCAGTTACTTGGGTCTGCCGAAAATCTCAACATCTTGCACGAGGAACAGTTTTGGTTTCCGTCGCGGTCGGTCAACTGTACACCAACTGACTCGAGTTACCAACGTCCTCAGACGGAACAAGTTTGTCTCAAAAACATCCGCCATGGCCTTACTCGATGTCGAGAAGGCATTTGACAATGTATGGCATGATGGCCTGGTGTACAAACTACAACGCTACAATCTTCCCAGCTACCTGGTCAAAATCATCAACAATTACCTGTCGGCAAGGACATTCCGGGTCTCAATCAGCGGAGCGAGTTCAATGCGCACAACATCGTCGCAGGCGTCCCCAGGAGTAGTATCCTCGGGCCCCTGCTTTTCAATCTGTTTCACCTCCGACATGCCAGAACCTCCAGAAGGCGGCATTCTGTCTCTGTTCGCAGATGACACCTCCATCGTCTACAACGGTAGAGTGATCAGAGCGCTAGTGGCAAAACTCCAACTTGAGGCCTGGATGCCCTCTGAGGTACCTCACCAGCTGGAAGATCTGTATCAACGCGGCGAAGACCCAGGTCATTATTTTCCCCACTCCAAATCCCTAAACTTGTTCCGCCTGGGGACTGTAAAATCATCCTCAATGGCACGACTGTGGAATGGGCCAATGAGGCCGACTACCTTGGCTTGACCCTCGACAGCAAGCTTATTTTCAGGCAACAGGTTGACAAAACGGTGACAAAGTGTAACGTCTTGTTGAAACTACTGTACCCTTTGATCAACCGCCGGTCGTCATTGTCCCTGAAAAATAAGCTTGCTGTCTATAAGCAAATCATCCTCCCTGTGATCGAATATGGCATGCCGGTCTGGGAGAGCTGCGCTAAAACCCACCACCTCAAACTTCAACGGGTCCAAAACAAATTCCTGAGGATGATCCTCAACACCCCTCCCAGGACAAGAACATCCGAGGTTCACCGTCTGGCCGGAATAAAAACCTTACATGAACGCTTTGGTGAGTGTAAAGAAAAGTTTAGGGTCCGTTGCTTGCACTCGGACCAAGAAGCGCTTAGGGCGCTAGTTCCAATCTAGGTTATCAAATTTTTATTGTAAATATTAGTGTACATAGTAGTTAGGTTATCAAATTTTAAAAAACACAGCGCCTCCTGAAGGCCGTCATGATACATTATATTTTAAAAATTAAGTAGAAACATATAAATAATAATAATAATAATAATTAAAATTGAAGTTGGAGGGCCAAGCCGGCCGATCACTGTACATGTTAAAAATAATTGTAAAACAAAAAATGTGTAAATAAAGAAGAATTTTACTACACTACTACGTGCGCGCGTCATTTTCATTCTGGATGTCACGGTGAGCGGACCATGGCGGTCCCAGTGACAACGGCTGTCTCAGCGGTGTGGTGGTGCGGATGAATTTTTTTCGGCCGGTGGTGCTGGCGGTCGTGGAAGCAGCAGCACATCATTTTCATCCGTGTCCCATCTTCGGCGGATCTGGCAATCGACGGCGTTCGTTGAGCCGAATCATCGGATGGCGGTCGCGCAGCTCAGTGGCTGCTGATAAGGCACATAAGTGGCAATTAATTGGTTCTTTTCAGGACCATCATTATATTTGGGAGGAAGGTTAAGTTGAAATAATTTTCCTAAAGTGAAACCGTTAGGAACTAGAAAATTCTTCGGTGAAATTTTCTAGCGTAATTCAGAGTTATATGATTTTAGTGATTGAAAATGTTGATATTAGACGAACTTTCTTCATAGAACAAAGCATAATTGTTTGGCATCGGTAGCGGAATCATAGCATTAGTGCCGATCCGAGCATAGGCTGTCAGCAGAAGATTGCTACAGCAATTTATTCACTTATGTGGCGTTTGCAACGTTTCGGATATTGTCGGCACAACATGAAATTTTCCCGCGAGACTCTAACTTTGTATTTTTCCTGTTGATGATTCAAAAAGAAATCGGTTCCGAAATGAACTTTATTCAAAGCGCAACGCCAACGTCTGATAATTGAATCCCAAGCAAGTATCGGAAGGAGACCACACAAAGAATTGATTCGCATTATGACTGAAGAAAATTGTATGGCGTCAGTATTGATGTTTGCTGCAGATTTTTGCAACTTAAACTACATCTAAGGGGAAGACTAAGATACAGGGTGTAAAACGGAAATTTCCAAATTCGGGACCGTCACAAAAATTAGGATAGATTTCAAACGCTAATAGCGACTTTATCTTTCTATGGATTTTCGACATTTGCTTATCAATCGATTCGGAAACCCTTCAGCAATTTTCCAATTCTTTTGATACTATTGATTATCATAAATGCTTAATTTTTTTTTCTGCAACAAATATGATTTTGAAAAAGTATCACCGGCGCGTGCTTACTTGCAATCTACATGCTGATACATTTACAGTTACATCAAACAAATTAAAACCGAAATACGCCACTCCAAAATTACGAGGTGACAATGTTAGAAAGAGACAAAAGAAAGGAAAAATAACACGGTGTGTAGTGCCTCCCCGAGTCACCTTAGGGAAGATCCATTAATTACGTAACGCAAAAATTGGGCATTTTCAACCCCCCACCTACCTATGGCACACTTTTGTAGCATGAAGCAGCTAAAAAATATGTATTGGGCGTCACCCCTCGCCCAACACCCCCTGCCCCTCTTAGCATTGCGTAATTTGTGGACGCTCCTTAAGAACCACTTTCATTGATGGTAGCCCATCGTTAGTACTTCAGACAAGAAAATTTAATTTGAGCGCTGATGTTGATGACGACGACAGCACAGCCCACACCATCATTGAGATTAAGATTTCCAGTAGGAGTTCCGCCGATGCCGATGGTGGGACTGCTTTTCGCGACATCCCGAACGAAATGGCTCGCGCGCGCGGAAGAGCTGATTTCTTGTAATCAATCAAGTTAAACCTGTAGCCACGCCCCTTTGGCGAGCGTTACGGTTACACAATATTTGCACTCATACCGGACAACAAAGAGGCGGGACTAATGAGCTATCTTTATTGATTATAAGAAAACTGTTTCCCTCCCCTGGTCGGCCATCATTCCAGTTCGAGACAGCAACACGTACGGACGTGTTTTTTGCTCGCGCATTTTTTCGAAGTGTTTTTTCTCGTTCTTTCGCTGTTTACGTTTTCGCTTGTCGCGTTGGCGTTATTTTCTCCCGGACCCGTCATGGGAGACTCGGTGGCCGATTCGGTCGCTGGAAAAGTGCCTAAGCGCACTGCTCTTGGAAGGCGCAGGTAACCCCTCAAACGCAGCTTTTGCAGAGCAACGTGTTCTCGCCGTTGCCGCTTGATGACGCCGGCAATCCGCCGAAAAGAGGGAAAGAAGCAGCAATCGCAGCTGCCGCAGGTGCAACCGGAGCGGAAGGAGAAGTGCCCGCCCGTGTTTGTGAAGGGCGATCCGCCAGATTTACGCCCAAAAATTCGCCAGCTGATCGCTAAGGGGCTGAAATGTACTTTTCGGCTCTGCAGCGAGGGCGTGAAAGTGATGCCGGCCAACAGGGACCATCATCAATCCGTCGTGGAGTTCCTCGAGGGTCCACAAGTATGAGTACTACACTCGCTATGACCACCCCGGCACAGAAGCCGCTCAGGCTTTGCTGCGAGGACTTCACGACATGAAGGAGGAAGAGCTCCAAGCAGAGCTTGAAAGTTGCGGACTGAAGCCAGTAGCCGTCCACAAGATCGCTCGTCACGACAAGGCGAGGAAATATCGCGACCAGCATTACCTGATCCATCTGGAGCACGGCTCCACTACCTGGAAGGACCTGAAGCTGGTTGGCGTTATAAATTACACCGTCGTTGACTGGGAGCGATATCGGCCAGTGCACCGCGATGTCACGCAATGCACCAACTGCTTCAATTTCGGGCACGGCACCAGAAACTGCCACATGAAGCCGCGCTGCAACAAGTGTGGCGAACCCCATCCGCCTGACGAGTGCGACAAATTGGAGGTGGCCGATCCCAAGTGCGCCAACTGTGGCGACAAACATCGGGCCACCACAAAGGGCTGCCCAAAGCGAGCCGAGTTCCTGGAAATCCGGAAGAAGGCTTCCACCAGGACCATTCCGAAGAAGAACCGTGTTCCTGTAATCAACGAGGTGAATTTTCCAGTTATCCCGGCTCCCCGTCGTGTGATTCCAATACTCCCACCGCTACAGCCGCACAAGCGACTGGCAGCGGCAGCTGCATCGGTCCAAGCTCCAGCATCGTCGGCACCATCCACCAGCGAATGGCCCCCGCTTCCCTCCTCCTGGGTTCCGTCGGCAGTCGGAGAACGAAGCCGTCCCACCGGAAGAATCTGCCCCGCTGTACACTCCGGAGCAGCTGATGCCGATCTTCGCGCAGCTCGCCACTCGACTGCGCGGCTGCAAAGGCTCCCGATTCGACCAAGGTCTTCACACTTGGCATGTTCATCATTGAAAATGGCTGCTAGGGTGGGCCTGGTCAGCTGGAACGCTTTGCTCGCTAAAGAGCAAAACAATCCGAGCTGAAGGATTTCCTTGAGGAGAAGGGAAATAGACGTGGCGTTCATCACCGAAACGCACCTAAAACCGGAGGTGAACATCAACATCCCGGACTTCCGCATCGTGCGACTCGACCGGCCGACCAGGGGAGGTGGTGTGGCCATCGCTCTTCGCTACAACATCAACTGTCGTCTGCTTCCAAGTTTCCAGCTCAGTGTCATTGAGGCCATCGGTGTCGAAATCACCACTTCGGTCGGCACTATCGCGCTCATCGCGGCGTACTGTCCAACGCAAGCCAAAGCCGGCGATGGATCATCGGCTGCCCTTCGGAGGGACATCGTCAAGCTGACGCGGAGAGCAAGGCCAGTATATCCATTGCCGGCGACTTGAATGCCAAACATCAAACCTGGGGCAACAGTCGCAGCAATCGAAGCAGCACCATCTGGAGCAACGACATGGAGGAAGGCCACTACACGATCCTGGGCCCGGATTCCCCGACTCAGCTGAGTCGGTCCGGTGCCCACGCAACGCTCGACCTCTACGTAACAAACCCTGGTGACCACGTCTCGCAGCCGGTTGTATACCAGGGAGCTCAGTTCGGATCACTATCCGGTGGTGGCGGAACTGGGCTCCCTCGGTCAATCAGCACCAGCAGTTACAGCGGAACTACCACCGAGTGAACTGGCAGCGTTTCCAGCAGTGCGTCGATAACACCGTCGACTTACGAGGTGCGTCCGGAGACGCCGGAAAGTATCGACCGCCGCCAGCTGGCGCTATCGAGGAGGCGATCACGGCGGCCCGGAGAGCAACACGTACCGACGGCTCGGCAGGTAAGCAACTCCTTAAACATCGATACACTCACCAAAGATTTGATTCGATTTGCGGAATGTCCACTCGCAGGCAGTTTTCAGCGTACTGGACTGTCTGAGCTTAAGGCACGCTGCAATCGAATCCACAAAATATCAAGAGCCAGAATGGTGGACCTCAAAAATAACGACTTCTCGAATAAGATCCGCACTTCTCCCAGATTATGCTAAGCCGATTCTGGAAAATGACTAAAATTCTAAAATCCAAGCCTCGGCCCATTCCACCTTTGATCCCACTAGAGCAATAATGGCTACGCACAACATCGTCGAGCGTTCCTCCAGGTGCATACCTCAGCCCATTTTAATCTTTCACCCCGAGCTGCCAGAACCTCCAGAAGGCGGCATTCTGTCTCTGTCGGCAGATGACACATCCATCGTCTCACCCAGACGGAGAGTGATCAAGAGCGCTAGTAGCGCAAAACTCCAACGGGCCTGAGATGCCTGACAGAGTACCCCCCTCACCAGCTGGAAGATCTGTATCAACGCGGCGAAGACTCCAGGTCGTCATTTCTCCCCCACTCCAAATCCCAAACTTTTCCGCCTGGGGACCGTAAAATCATCCCTCAATGGCACGACTCGTGGAATGGGCCAATGAGGCTTACACTACCGGCTGACCCTCGACAGCAGTTTATTTTCAGGGCAACAGGTTGAATAAACGGTGACAAAGTGTAACGTCTTATGAAACTATCTGCCCTTTCGATCAAGCCGCCGGTCGTCATTGTCCCTGAAAAATAGTTGCTGTCTACAAGCACTCATCCTCCCAGGATCGAATATGGCATGCCGGTCTGGGAGAGTTGCGCTAAAACCCACACCTCAAACTTCAACGGGTCCAAAACAAATTCCTGAGGATGATCCTCCACTACCTCCAGGACAAGAACATCCGAGTCCGTGGCCGGAATAAAACCTTACATGAACGCTTTGGTGAGTGTAAAAAAAGTTTAAGGAGTCCGTTGCTTGCATTCGGATCAGGCTCCAATTAGTGGCTAGTTCCAATCTAGGTTAATCAAATTTCGGATTTGTAAATATTAAGTTACATAGTGTTAGGTTATCAAATTAAAAAAACACACCAGCCCTCCTCCAGCGCGCCGCCGTCATGATATATCATATAATCACTTAAATAACAATGTAAACATAAAAATTTAAAATTGAAGTTGGAGACCAAGCCGGCTCGAGCACTGTACATGAAAAATAATTGGTAGAACAGAAAATGAAACAATAAAGAAGAATTTTACTACTTTTACTACTACTTTTCCTTTCATTCTGACGGGACAAGCGAAGCAACTGCATCATCGATTCGAACAGACTACACCGTTTAGGGAATGAAGTCATCAAGCCACCATCATCAGCCGAACCTAGCTGTACAGCAGCAGTCCAACTCTGAGACCTCATAAGCAGCAATGCAGAGCAGATACCGCAGCAGCAGCAGAGTCGAGCGAGACCGGCCGGCATCGGTGATGAGCTCGAGGCAGGCTGAAGAAAAGCCAGCATGATGCAGCATGTATGTCCAAAAACAAACGGTTCTTCAGAGAGCCAATGTGAGATCAATATCAAAGCTTTAATTCCCTTCGATAGAAAGCAGGGCTGTTACGGAGATCCTGAAATGATTCCGCGACACTAAAATCAAATCCACGATTTCCGCGCGACATGAAAATCCAATTCTGCGCCAAACCGAGGACCCAAAACCTAAATTCTAGCAAATACCGTTAAATATCAATGTTTACATTACGCTGAACATTACCAACAATTTTGTGAACGTCTTTTTCGAGTTCGATTTTTATAATATTACTGATTTAAGTATTGTTTTAACTTTAACGTTACACATGTTTGTACAAAATTGAAATAGAAGGATTAAGGAAAAAGAGAGTTGATATAACTTAACTCTCATTTGATTATGGTCACTTTGAATTTCTAAAGTCGCCAATGTCTGCGGTAGCTTTCTCGTGAACATCTGTGAAATTCTCCATTTTTGCAAAAGGTTCTCCCGTAATATTATGCGGAATTTCATTTTTTCATACATTTTGTGGAATTCGTCAAATAAAACTGGGGAAATTTTCGGAAACCTGTGTGGACACCTAATGAATTCTCGAAACTCGGCGGAAATTCTCAAAGAATTGGTAGTCACCAACCAACTGCTGAAAAGTTGATGACGATCGAGCCAGCCTCGGCTAAAAGTCTCCTAATAAAGACAAAAACTCCTGCTGAAAAACGTCCGAAAAATCTGTTGTTAAATTTTCAGATTTTTCAAAGTTTGATGACTCATAGACTAAATAAACTTTCTAGAAGAAATCGCAACGTAATTTGCGAATTTCGGGATTCTCTGCAAAAACTCTTCGGAAATAATCAAAAATTTCCAACAATTTTTTTTTTTCAAAACTACAAACAAAAATTTCTGCGTGGAAGCACTTAAAAGACGAGATGTTGCATGTCCTTCAAATCAAACATGCTTGAATGCGCCATGCTTCCAGAATGGCTTTAAAAATGACAACAAGTGGCGCCCTCTCACTCTAACATTTGTTTAATCAATGCTCAAAGAGTGTAACCATAGAATTCAAACAGGGTTTGTAATATCCGAAATTGATGTTAGTAAATAACTACAAAAGTTAATTTTTGTTCTCGAAAACATTTGCTAACGAAATAAAGCCAATCTAGGATAGACATAAAACTAATTTTCAAATAAACGTCCCTTAGATATAGAATTTCATTTGTTTAAATACTCCTAAAACTAAAATCCACACAAAATTCCTAAAATCGTTATGTAAATCCGCGCCGAATCCAAGAAACCACCGTAAAACCTGTGAAAATCGTGAAATCCAGCTTAGATCGTAACAACCTGAAATTGAATCCTGTGCCAAATCCAATATTCTAGAGATAAAATTTTGTACGTGTTTCTGAAAATGACGTTAAACTAACAGTGGATAATTGACACGCTCTTTAAAGATTCATAAGAGTCAAATCTTCACATAATCTTCATTTGGATAAAAACCACCGATATAGTCAAACGTTAATAAACTATCAATCGATTTTTCATCATGTTGGATTTTGACATTGATAAAAAAAATATGTAGAAAAAAATGTTTGATACTGACCGCACAAAGCGAACGTGACTGAATGATCGTCCATGTTATGAATTCTAAATCTTATCACCCGAAATCCATGCCCGGTGTGTTTCCTTCCTTCTATTCTAACAATGTTGTCTCAGAGAAAGAACACCCTCCTTCCACCTGAACTGCAATTCTCAAGCTCTTGCGAAAGTCCGTTAAGAAATAGACGCCAGCAGCGAGCAACAAGCATAAAAGAAGAAGCTTCTCGAACGCGTTGATGATGATACGCTTTGGCTGGAGAGAAAGCGGGATACGAAGACACTAGCTGATTGGCCCTTAGTGGGAAGCAGAGAAAGATTCAAAATTAAGTAGATTGGGTGTACCAATTGTTCCGCTACATAGAATGCAACATTTTTTATAAGTAAAAGGCATGTGGGTGGACTTTATATATCAAGCGAAAGATTTTACTTTCTGTTCCTTAGTACAGCTGTGAAAACCACAATAAAATTTGTTATTATCCTCAAATTGATTAATCCATAATAACTAGAACGTATCACCAGTTGGGATATTCTTAATTTTGTTTCTTATTTGGCAAATCCCATTGTTTTCTTGGACTGGCCAAATAGGGACCACTATGCACACAACTGGTCGGACGTCAAAAATTACAAAATCAATTTTTACAATTATGCTTTGCTTTGGGAGGAAATCAAAGGTATTATCGTATCATATGAATATGCTTTATCGATTGAACTTGGTTTGCGTGATTTGATTGGTCATTTCACGCATATAAAGCACTAGTGCGACAACTGTATATAGCCAACTGGTACACTTAGCCCAGTATAAAAGAAAAAGTGCATTAGCTCGCATTCAGTCTTTTTATACCATCACTAGAAATTGCGGTTATTTGAAAAGATCGTTTTTTCTACTTCTTGCACTTAGCCGAAACGAACAGCCTTTCAAGGCTCTAAGAGTTAAAAATAATGTTCTCCTTCAGTCGCTATCCTGGATTAGAAGGCCCTTCAGTGGAAGGGGCTGAGATACCGTCTACATCCCTGCTTAGCCAACTTGGGTTATTTCAGGCAGTCCTTCAGTGGGAAGGTTGCCACTGACTTCAGGCCTAATATTTCGTGACCGACAGATACTTCGATTTTTTTAATGATTTTTTGTTCGAGGTAGATTTGATTTCTGTGTTTTGATGAGAAGATTTTGCCAAGGAATGGTATGCAACGCCGATTATTTATCAAAATCTTGATGAGAAATTTGGACATATTATGTATCTTAAAGGCATGGTCAGTCGTCCTACGTCCACTTAGCGGTTATGTCACAGACTACCCACTGTTCGTTTTTAAGGTTTGGACACATTGGCCCTCGTCCGTAAGTGTTCCGAGCCTGGTTCCTCAGAGAAGCGGTCAAATCTGATTAGCACGAAACATTGCGACTAATCATCCGTTTGAAATACCTAATGGTGAGTTGCACATCATGCGATGTCGTGTTTAAAGCGGCAAATTCCAACCTCTGACATATCAACTAGACACATGTTTTGAGGGTTCTGGACACTTTGCTCTCGTCGTAGCAGCTGGTTCCCTCAGGAAGTGGACAATTTCGATTAGCACCAGAAACCCATCTTGCGTTATATCAAACCCATGATTTTGAAAGACAAGCTCAATAGATGATGGTTTTTAGACTTTGGACATGGCCACATCGAAGTTTCCGGAGCCTGATCCCTCAGGAACAAATTTGATTAGCACGAACCCATTGCGACATATAAACTCCATGATTTTGAAGACATGCTAATATGAGTTGAGTTTGACATTTACCACATCCGGAAGTGTTCCCGAGCCTGATTCCCTCAGGGCCGGACAAACTTCGAATAGCATCGAAACCATTTTTGGGGCATGTCCAACTCATGATTTGAAAGACAAGCACATATGATTTTTGAGATTTTACACTGCCAGTCAGTTCCCGGGAGCCCTGGGTTTCTCAGCGAAGCATCAAATTTCGATTGGCAATCCAAAACCCATCTTACGATATATCAAACTTCATTATTTGTGCATTCAAAATCATGGTTGTTACTTCTGAAGATGGTTTCGTACAGATCTAAATTTGTTTCTTCCTAAAACAGGCTCTCAGGACCTGAACCAAATGATACAAATCATGGGATTGTCCAAGATGGAACCATTTTCTCGGACATGGCCAATGTCAAAGCCTCTCCAGAAACTCATTTGAGCTTGTCTTCAAAGTAGTTTGCAACACAGATGGGTTCACCTAATCGAAATTTGATTCACTTCCCTGAGAAACTCAGAACTCCCAGGCACTGACGTGCCAATGTTCAAATCTCAAAACCCATTCTTGAAGTTTCTTTAAAATCATGGAGTTTGATGTGTCGCAAGATGGGTTTCGGTGCTAATCAGAATTTGTTAGCTTCCCTGAAGAGACGCTCTCGGAACACTACGGACTGACCAATGTGTCCAAAATCTCAAAAATTCATATATGCTTGTCTTTTAAAATCATGAAGTTTGACATGCCGCAAGATTTCGGTGCTAATCGAACTTTGTCCGGTCCCGAAGAATCAAGCGCCCAAGAACACTTCCGGATGTGGCCAATGCTCAAAACCTCTCAAATTTCATCTATTGAGCTTGTTTTTCAAAATCATGAGTTTGATGGGTCGAAGATGGGTTTCAGTGCTAATCAAAAATTTGTCCACTTCCCTGAGAGAACCAGGCTCCGGAACACTTTCGGACGTGATCAACGTGTCCAAAATCTCAAAAATCTGTGTCTTGTTTTTCAAAAATCATGGAGTTTGATGTATCGCAAGATGGGTTTCGTGCTAGCAGATTTGTCCACATTCTTGAAACCAAATTCCGGACATTTTCGATATGTACCAATGTGTCCAAAACCTCTCAAGAACTCATCTATTGAAATTGTTCTTCCAAAATCATGGAGTTTGACTGATCAAACCTCCATGAGTCGATTTCTATGACCTCGATATCGACTTATGGAAGCAAATGTATGCCATATTAAAAATAATTTCTGGCTACTGTGATGGTCCTTCGAAGAGCTTTCAAAGGAATTTATATTCTCACATCTCGATATTTCCACGAGTCGATGGTCCATTCAATATCAACTCATGGAGGTTTGACTATATGTCGCAAGATGGGTTTAGGTGCTAATCAGAATTTGTCCACTTCCCTAGGAACCAGGCTCCCAGGAACACTTCCGAACGTGGCCTGTGTCAAAAACCTCTCAAAAACTCATCTATTGAGTGTATTTCAAAATCATGGAGTTTGATATGTCGCAAAGATGGATTTCGGTGTAATCGAGATTTGTCCACTGTGGGGAACCAAATTCCGAACACTTCCGAACGTGGCCACTGTTCCAAAACCTCTCAAAACTCATCTATTGAGCTTGTCTTCAAAATCATGGAGTTTGAAATGTCGCAAGATGGGTTTCAGTGCTAATCGAAATTTGTCCACTATCTTGAGGGAACCAGGCTTTCAGAACACTTGAGACGAGCCAATGTGTCCAAAACCTCTCAAAAATCATGTATTCTGCGTTTCTTTCAAAATCATGGAGTTTGATATGTCGCAAGATGGGTTTCGGTGCTAATCGAAATTTGTCCACTTCGTGGGGAACCAAATTCCGGAACACTTCCGAACGTGGCCAATGTGTCCAAAACCTCCCAAAAACTCATCTCTGAGTTTGTATTTCAAAATCATGGAGTTTGATATGTCGCGAGATGGTTCGGTGCTAATCAATTTGTCCACTTCTGAGCTAGGATCGACACTTGGTGTGTCCAAACCTCCAAATCTCTGTTGTCTAAAATCAGATGATTCGAGATGTTTCAATCAATTTGTCCACTCTTGAGGAACTAGGATCCGGGAACACTTCCGGATGTGGCCAATGTGTCCAAAACCTCCCAAAAACTCATCTATTAGGATTCTTTCCCAAAACCATGAAGTTGATATGTCGCAAGACTGGGTTGTATTCACTTGAAAATTGTCCACCACCCAGGAGAACCTCAGGGAACCGGTTCCAGACATCCGAGAACCATTCCTGGTGATTCAAATGTATCAAAACTATCTTCTGATGCTGGTCAATGATGATTGACCACGTTTGCATCACATTCTGGTCACTTTCGTTCATTATCAATGGTTTGAAAAATGACCCGTTTTTGACTGCATCTGACCCAGGACCCCCTTAATAAATCCGGCCGATTGGCACCTGGTCAAATCAGTCATGTACCAAAAAATAAACATGACGCTTTCCTGAAAATTTCATGGCAATCGGACGACAAATTAGCCTACCGGGTTATTTAAATTTTGATTTCTAGTCAGACCGAAACGGGTTAAACTATTGAAAATGTTGTTTCTTTCCAAACCGGGTGAAAAATTCAATTCCGTTCACAAATCCCCAACACGGACATCAGATTGCAGTAAGGTAGGGCCTTTGATCCACTGCTTCGTTTTCCTGTGTATAAAAAGCCCCGTGTTTCGCGTGCGCGCGTCATTTCATTCTGATTTCGGAGAGGGACCGGCGTTCAGCGGCGGTCCTAGCGACAACGCTGGCGAGACAGCACGTACGGACGTGTTTTTTGCTCGCGCTTTTTTTCGAAGTGTTTTTCTCGTTCTTTCGCTGTTTACGTTTTCGCTTGTCGCGTTGGCGTTATTTTCTCCGGACCCGTCATGGGAGACTCGGTGAGATTCGGTCGCTGGAAAAGTGCCTAGCGCACTGCTCTTGGAGGCGCGGGTAACCCCTCAAGCAGCTTTTGCAGAGCAACGTGTTCTCGCCGTTGCCGCTTGATGACGCCGGCAATCCGCCGAAAAGAGGAAGAAGCGTCGCAGCTGCCGCAGGTGCAACCGGAGCGGAAGGAGAAGTGCCCGCCCGTGTTTGTGAAGCGATCCGCCGGATTACGCCAAAATTCGCCAGCTGATCGCTAAGGGCTGAAATGTACTTTTCGGCTCTGCAGCGAGGGCGTGAAAGTGATGCCGGCAACAGGGACCATCATCAATCCGTCGTGGAGTTCCTCGAGGTCCGGTAGGTACTACACTCGACCACCCGGCACGAAGCCTCAAGGCTTGCTGCGAGGACTTCACGACATGAAGGAGGAAGAGCTCAAGCAGAGCTTGAAAGTTGCGGACTGAAGCCAGTAGCCGTCCACAAGATCGCTCGTCACGACAAGGCGAGGAAATTCGCGACCAGCTTTACCTGATCCATCTGGAGCACTCCACTACCTGGAAGGACCTGAAGCTGGTTGGCGTTAATACACCGTCGTTGACTGGGAGATATCGGCCAGTGCACCGCGATGTCACGCAATGCACCAACTGCTTCAATTTCGGGCACGGCACCAGAAACTGCCATGAAGCCGCTGCACAAGTGTGCGAACCCCATCACTGACGAGTGCGACAAAATGGAGGTGGCCGATCCCAAGTGCGCCAACTGTGGCGAAAACATCAGGCCACCACAAAGGGTGCAAAGCGAGCCGATTCCTGGAAATCCGGAAGAAGGCTTCCCCCAGGACCATTCCGAAGAAGAACCGTGTTCCTGTAATCAACGAGGTGAACTTTCCAGCCATCCCGCTCCCCGTCGTGTGATTCCAATACTCCACCGCTACAGCCGCACTGGCGACTGGCAGCGGCAGCTGCATCGGTCAAGCTCCAGCATCGTCGGCACCATCCACCGGCGAATGGCCCCCGCTCTCCTCCTGGGTTCCGTCGGCAGTCGAGAACGAAGCCGTCCCACCGGAAGAATCTCTACGCACTCCGGAGCAACTGATGCCGATCTTCGCGCAGCTCGCCACTCGACTGCGCGGCTGCAAAACCGATAACCAGGTCTTCACACTTGGCATGTTCATCTGAAAATCTGCTAGTGGGCCTGGTCACTGGAACGCTTGCTCGCTAAAGAGCAAAACAATCAGCTGAAGGATTTCTTGAGAGAGGAAATAGACTGGCGTTCATCACCGAAACGCACCTAAAACCGGAGGTGAACATCAACATCCCGGACTTCCGCATCGTGCGACTCGACCGGCCGACCAGGGGAGGTGGTGTGGCCATCGCTCTTCTACACATCAACTGTCGTCTGCTTCCAAGCTTCCAGCTCAGTGTCTCGAGGCCATCGTGTCGAAATCCCACTTCGGTCGGCACAATCGCGCTCATCGCGGCGTACTGTCCAACGCAAGCCAAAGCCGGCGATGGATCATCGCGCTCCCTTCGGAGGACATCGTCAAGCTGACGCGGAGGCAAGGCCAGTATACTGCCGGCGACAATGCCAAACATCAAGCCTGGGGCAACAGTCGCGGCAATCGAAACGGCACCATCTGGAGCACGCATGGAGGAAGGCCACTACGATCCTGGGCGGATTCCCCACTCGGCAAGTCGGTCCGGTGCCCACGCAACGCTCGACTCTCAGCAACAAACCTGAGTGACCACGTCTCGCAGCCGGTTGTATACCAGGAGCTCGGTTCGGATCCTATCCGGTGGTGGCGGAACTGGGCTCCTCGGTCAATCGCACCAGCAGTTACGGCAACTACTACCGAGATGACTGGCAGCGTTTCCAGCAGTGCGTCGATACACCGTCGACTACGAGGTGCGTCGGAGACGAAAGTATCGACCGCCAGCTGTGCGCTATCGAGGAGCGATCACGGCGGCCGAAACGCGATACCGACGGCTCGGCAGGTAAGCAACTCTTAAACATCGATACACTCACCAAAGATTTGATTCGATTGCGAATGTCACTCGCAGGCAGTTTCAGCGTACTGGACTGCCTGAGGCTTAAAACGCTGCAATCGAATCACAAAATATCAAGGCCAGAATGGTGGACCTCAAAAATAACGACTTCTCGAATAAGATCCGCACTCTCCCAGATTATGCTAAGCGTTCTGGAAAATGACCAAAATTCTAAAATCAAGCCTCGGCCCATTCCACCTTTGATCCCACTAGACAATAATGGCTCTAGGATCGCTTGATAACTCCTGCAGAAGGTCGCTGAAATAGGTCGTCACTTCGTCAGCTCACACAATCTTGGAGAACATCGTCAGTCCACACGAAGCAGCCGTCAACGAGCATGCTAACAACATCCATTTGATTCCCAACGACTTCTCGGAGGAGTTGGAGATCTCAACTGAGAATTGACGGCCTATATCAAATCGTCGAAGAACGCAGAAGGCCCCAGGCTTCGACGGCATCCTGAATCTCGAGCTCAAACACATGAGTGCTCGTTCTTTGAGCACCTCTCGATCTTTAATCATGTGTCTCCGGCTAACTACTTCCCATCGTCCTGGAAGTCAGCGAAAGTCATCCCCATCCGGAAGCCTGGGAAGGATCCTTCCTCCCAAAGTTATCGACATCAGCCTTCTCTCAGGGTTATCCAAGCTATTCGAAAAGCTATTCTTCATCGATTACTTGAGTCTGAAAATCTCAACATCTTCTCGAGGAACAGTTTGGTTTCGACGCGGTCGTCAACTGTAACCAACTGACCGAGTTACCAACGTCCTCAGCGGAACAAGTTTGTCTCGAAAACATCCGCCATGGCCTTTATCGATGTCGAGAGGCATTTGACAATGTATGATGATGGCCTGGTGTACAAACTACGCTACAATCTTCCCAGCTACCTGGTGAAAATCATCAACAATTACCTGTCGCAAGGACATTCCGGGTCTCAATCAGCGGAGCGAGTTCAATGCGACAACATCGTGCAGGCGTTCCCCAGGGCAGTATCCTCGGCCCCTGCTTTTCAATCTGTTCACCTCGACATGCCAGAACCTCCAGAAGGCGGCATTCTGTCTCTGTTCGCAGATGACTCCATCGTCTACAGCGAGAGTGATCAGAGCGCTAGTGGCAAACTCCAACGAGGCCTGGATGCCCGCAGAGTACCTCACCAGCTGGAAGATCTGTATCAACGCGGCAGACCCAGGTCATCATTTTACTCCAAATCCCTAAACTTGTTCCGCCTGGGACTGTAAAATCATCCTCAATGGCACGACTGTGGAATGGGCCAGAGGGCGCTACCTTGGCTTGACCCTCGACAGCAGACTTATTTTCAGGCAACAGGTTGACAAAACGGTGACAAAGTGTAACGTCTTGTTGAAACTACTGTACCCTTTGATCAACCGCCGGTCGTCATTGTCCCTGAAAAATAACTTGCTGTCTACAAGCAAATCATCCTCCTGTGATCGAATATGGCATGCCGGTCTGGGAGAGCTGCGCTAAAACCCACCACCTCAAACTTCAACGGGTCCAAAACAAATTCCTGAGGATGATCCTCAACACCTCCCAGGACAAGAACATCCGAGGTCCATTCTGGCCGGAATAAAACCTTACATGACGCTTTGGTGAGTGTAAAGAAAAGTTTAGGGTCCGTTGCTTGCATTCCGGATCAGGCGCAATTAGGGCGCTGTTCCAATCTAGGTTATCAAATTTTATTGTAAATATTAGTGTACATGATAGTTAGGTTATCAAATTTTAAAAACGAACAGTGGGTAATGTCTGTGATCATAACCGCTAAGTGGAGTAGGACTTGACTTGACCATGCCTTTAAGATACATAATATGTCCAAATTTCTCACATCAACGATTTGATAAATAATCGGCGTTGCATACCATTCTGGCAAATCTTCTCATCAAACCGACAAGAAATCAAATCTACCTCGAACAAAAATCATTAAAAAATCAGGAAGTATCTGTCCGTCACGAACATTGCTCGACAGTCGTGGCAACCTTCCCACTGAAGGACTGCCTGAAATAAACCACAAGTTGTAAGCAGGGATGTGAACTGTATCTCAGCCCTTCACTGAAGGGCCTTCTAATCCGATGCGATAGCGATGCAAGAGAGAACATTATTTTAACTTTAGAGCCTTGAAAAAGGCTGTTCGTTTCAGCTAATGCAAAGAAGTAAGAAAACGATCTTTTCAAATAACCTGCGAATTTCTAGTGATGGTATAAAAAAGACTGAATGCTCATGGAGCTAATGCACTTTTTCTTTTATACTGAGTAAGTGTACCAGTCGTGCTATAGCACCAGTTGTCGCACTAGTGCTTTATATGCGAAATAGAATCAAATCACCGCAAACTAGTTCCAATCGATAAGCATATTTCATATGATACGATAATACCTTTGATTTCCTCCCAAACAAGCAAAGCAAATTGTAAAAATTGATTTTGCTTATTTGACGTCTTTCTGCCAGTTGTGGATCTAGTGGTCCCTATTGGCCAGTCCGACAAAACTGGTTTGCCAAATAAGGAACCAAATTAAGAATAGTGCCACAACTGGTGCAATTCATATCTATTATGATTAATCAATTTTGAGGATAATAACAAATTTTATTGTGGTTTCACAGCTGTCTAAAACAGAAAGTAAAATCTTTCGCTTGATATATAAAGTCCACCCACATGCCTTTTACTTATTTTAAAAATAGTTGTTCTTATGTAGACAATTGGTACCCACCTACTTAATTTTGAATCTTCTCGCTTCCCAATTGGTGGGCCAATCAGCTAGTGTCTTGTATCCCGTTCTTTGTAGCCAAAGCGTCATCATCATCAACGCGTTCGAGAAGGCTTCTTCTTTTTATGCTTGTTGCTCGCTCTGTTGTCATTTCTTTAACGGACTTTTCGCTTGAGCTTAGAATTGAGTTCAGTGGAAAGTAGGGTGTTCTTTTCGAGACAACATTGTTAGTAGTAGAGGAAGAACCTGGATCCTTTTTAGGATCATACCATTCGAGTCACGTTCGCTTTTGTGCGGTCAGTATCAAACAATGTTTTTCTACATATTTTTTTATCAATGTCAAAAATCAACATTTGATGAAAATCGATTGATAGTTTATTAATGTTTGGCGCTATTATCTAG